>NC_143027.1:58047500-58252500 GCF_057628025.1 Oncorhynchus mykiss | reverse complement strand
ACCTGCTCTTGACGGATAAGGGTCCTTAATCTCTGTGACATGGGCAGAATTTATGGACAGCACGGGATAATTGGGTCCTGTGGCAGTGTAGCACTGTGCATGGCGGGGACAGATTTGAATTGAAGATTTCAAGGTCCCCCCCCCATCTCCATCTGCCGGTCTGTGTGCTCCACATTCACTTTCCTTTCCACTCCTCTCTCTGTCTCCCAGTTCATGTGAGACTATTTGGAGATAAGTATCCCCCGGGGTGGAAGGCATGACGTGTGTTAATCCTACAGCCTAGAGGTTAAGTGTGTTGTGCCAGCAAGCGAACGGTCTCTGGTTGGAATCCCTGAGCCGACGAAATACACGCAACAACAAAAAGCTGTTGATGTGCCGTTACTCCTGTATTTCATTTGGGATAAGAGTGTTTGCTAAATGACTCGCATGTAAATGTCCTAGTCGCAGGTAGGGCGGAGAATTACCACAGACCTTATGATATTATCATGACGCTGAGGCGATTTGATGTTCTGAACATGTTGCTCCCCGAGTGTACAAAACAGTAGGAACACCTGCTCTTTCCATGACATAGACTGACCAGGTGAATCCAGGTGCAAGCCATGATCGCTTATCGAAGTCCCCTGTTAAATCCACTTCAACCAGTGTAGATGAAGGGGAGGAGAGGTTAAACAAGGATTTTGAAGCCTTGAGACAACCGAGACATGGATTGTGTATGTGTGCCATTCAGAGGGTGAATGGGTAAGACAAAGTATTTCAATGCCTTTGACCGGGGTATGATAGTAGGTGGCAGGTGCACCGGATTTGAGTGTGTCAAGAACTTCAACGGTGCTGGGTTTTTCACATTCATCGGTTTCCTGTGTGTATCAAGAATGGTCCACCACCCAAAGGACATCCAGGCAACTTGACACAACTGTGGGACGTATTGGAGTCAACATTGGCCAGCCTCTCTACGGAATGCTTTTGACACCTTGTAGTCCATGCCCTGACGAATTGAGGCTGTTCTGACACATTTTTATATATTTTTTATTTATTTACAAATTGATACCTGGTGTCAAATATCGGGGGCGGCAGGGTAGCCTAGTGGTTAGAGCGTTGGACTAGTAACCGAGAGGTTGCGAGATCGAATCCCTGTGCCGACAAGGTAAAACTCTGTTGTTCTGCCCCTGAACAAGTTAGTTAACCCACTGTTCCTAGGCTGTCATTGAAAATAAGAATGTGTTCTTAACTGACTTGCCTAGTTAAATAAGAAATCTATATGATATTATTTCATGAGCCTAGAGGCAGCATTTAGCTATTATGCCCCCAGCCTCTGGAATAGCCTGCCAGAGACCCTGAGGGGGGACAACACTGTGGACATATTTTAAAGAGATCTTAAAACACACCTTTTAAGCTTCACTTTTCTTTGGGGTTTTGTTTCGTCGTTTAGTTTTCAAGAAACGTTAATCAAATACAACCACCGACTGTTTGCTCATTGCTGTTGCTGTAAGATGGCAACTCAGTGCAATTGCACATGTGCCAATTGAATCTCAACAAGGAAACAGCGTGTGGTTGTATTTGATTCACCTTTATTGAAAGTATGGACTTCAGCAAACAAAGAAAAAGCACACAACTAGAGGGCAAACATAGGTACAAGGTTAGCGTTTGATCATTTACATTTTTGGAATTATTGACATTGGGCGAATCGATGTAGCTGAATTCCGGCACTCCCTTGGTGGAGTTCATCAGAAACTCCATTCACCATTGAAGTGGAGTTTAGTCAGCTACATGAAATTGTAGGTACTTGGGTAAAAGCCGGCGGGTGTATGAAACCACTCCTGGGTAGACCACACTAGTGAACCTCCCATATGTGCCTTAGTCAGAGGTGCACAGAAGGGAGGAGTCAGCGGTGCACAGAAGGGGGGAGTCAGAGGTGCACACAAGGGGGGAGTCAGAGGTGCACACAAGGGGGGAGTCAGAGGTGCACACAAGGGGGGAGTCAGAGGTGCACGGAGGGGGGGGGGTTCCTGCTCTCTGCGCTCACCTTGTTCCTCTCAAACAGCTCAGTCTGGATGGTCTTGAGGTCAGTGTCCAGGGCACTGGCCGCCTGCCGCCGTTTACGGGCCAGCTGTTCCTCCAGGTCCTCCGTCTGTGCCCGCAGCTTCTTGTTGTCCCTCTCAAGCGCCAGCTTCTCGGTCTCCAGGCGCTCCCGCCGGCCCCACTCGGCAGCGTTCTCCACCTGCAGCCGCTCCATCTGAGGAGGAGTGGGAGGAGGAGGGAAAACCATGTCAAATCAGAGGGAGAGGACGAGGTCAGAGGGAACGTTGAATCAACCAATCGCTGTACCAGAGGGGAATATACAGTCAGTCAGTCAGTCAGAGCACCAGTGTCCAGGTCGTGACAGTAAAGCCCTTTGTAAACGTTCGACAAGTGAAGGGGCTCTCCATTAGCATTTTTATCATACTCTCCTTTCCTTCAGCCCGAGCCTGCCAGCCACCAGAGCAGAGCCATTAAACATGCTCAGGGTGTATTCTCACGGCTGATATTTGAGCGGCGTTGAGCCGGGAGGAAGTTGCTGCTGGGGCAATGAGGAAGAATACAGGAGAGGGAGAGAAAAGAGAGGAGAGGCGTGAGGCACGTGGGGCTGACAGTGGACTGGTGTCGGGCCCCCGGGGGCCGCTCCTCTGAGGGGGGACAGGCGATGGGAGGAAGGCGCTCTAAAAGAACACTTCAAAGGAGAGGACTCGTTCCACTCCACCATAAGCCACGTGAAATATACTCTCCAAAAATGACAACTTAGTACGTGAGGGACACACTGACCACCCAGCCAGCTCCCACTTCCACCATGTCAACTAGTGGGTCACAGTTAGAGACAAGTGTCAACTTGAGTTCAATTGATGTTGAATGGGCTGAATTACCCCCATTAAGTGTAAATGGATTTGAGATCCATTCCAACCCATTATTGATGCTTAAAAGCCAACTGGCTGTGTGCTTAAGCCTCACCTCTGCTCGTAGCTCGGCCAGTTTCTTGTCCATACTAGTGCGTGCTCCTAGCTCATCCTCCAGGTCCTCAGACATACGACCCAACTCATCCTGGTGTACCTCCTTCAACATGTTGAGCTGAGAGAGAGAGAGAGAGAGGGAGAGAGAGGGAGAGTGAGAGAGAGAGGAGAGAGAGGGGAGAGAGAGAGGGGAGAGAGAAAGAGAGAGAGAGAGAGAGAGAGAGAGAGAGAGGGAGGGAGATGGATACAGCCAGACAGCAGGAACATCTATAGGTGTTAAGCTCCTTGGTAAAAATATTGGCATCCATGGTCTTAGTGTTAGTTCACTCTCCTCCTATAAACTGAGACGCCTTCAAGGTTGATACGCTCCCATACAACATGACGTTCTCACTCAGCTGTGCAGACTACAGTGGTTTCTCCCTTTAACCTCGGAGATCCCACCATGGGCCAGGCACATAATGCGCACCTGCCACAGCTCAACCTTCACCTCTCCTTCTCTGCGCTCTCCTTCTCATCAAATATTAATTCCCGCTCTCACTGTTCTCATCCCTCTTATCTCTCCTCTCCTCCCTCCTCTCCTCTCCTAATCTCCTCTACCCCCTCTTCTCCTCTCCTCTCCTCCCTTGATGATATCCGGAGAGATTCTTCAGCCTTCACTGACTACCCTGCCAGTCCATTCATGGTTTTCCAATAACATCGACACACACACACACACACACACACACACACACACACACACACACACACACACACACACACACACACACACACAGTCTGCTCTGAGCACAGAGTGCCTCCTAGTGGCAGTCTCCTGTAAACACACCCTGAGCCGGCGGCTCTGGCTCTTTGAAGCTGCTGTCTCAGCAGGTGTGTCTGTGTGAGGTGGATGTGTGCCAGTCTGCCAGGCTGTATTGACGTAGGTACGGGGGGGGGGGGGGGGGTATATGGCCAATATGATGTCAACACTTCTAAGGCCACCAGGATCAAAGGGCTGACGTTTGATGCCTTTACCCTGTTTGATGTATACGTCCCCTGGACGGGTGTTGGGGGGATCGGAAGGTGAAAGTGACCCTCAATCTCACCTGTTTCATGGCCTCCTGCTTGGTCTTGTTCTGCTCCTCGTATTTGAGTTTCCATTGGTTCAGCTCTGTTTCCAGCTTTTCTATGCTCTTACTGAGTGCATGCTTATCCCTGGGGAGAGAAGAGAGTTGGTTAAATACTGCTCTAGCAACATAGGTGATGACTATTCAACAGAGATAGATCCCAAACCTTCAGAGAACCATCGAAAACATACACACTATTAGTTCTGAATATTTAATACAGGAAAATAGCTGTGCCTATTCAATATGTTTTTTGAAGGAAGAGACTTGACAGAACCGGTGTCCCCAAAATCCTATGTAACCATGATGCCATCCACACCGAGTTGGATAGATGTCGTGGTTGGCTAAAAGTGACAGCTGACTTCAACATTCTGGGCGAATATAAATGTCTTCTCCTGAGGTCAGCAGGGTGCCTATGGCACTGACAGAATGAATGGTCCAGAATGTTGCAGAATAGCCCTACAGAAACCAGTCTTACAGACAGACGGGCTCTGCCAGATTGGTGGACCTGAAGATGCAGACCAATCACCAGCGGGGAAATCAGCAGCCTCCAGAGAGCTCAGAAAACAGTTATGATTCTAATGGAAAAGATAATGGGGCTGATGGTAGTGTTGGCGAGAGCGGGAAGCTGCAGCGGTGCCAGAGCTGAGCTCAGGCCAAAAAAACAGAAGGCTCTACTTGTAAATGATGAGACTGGCATCTCAGCCGGGGTGGAACAGAGAAGAGACAGAGCAGTTACGAGTCTACACTTTCCATACACTCAACATTAACGCAAATTTGATAATGAAATATGATGGACGGATGCATTGTGAAAGGTGTCTCGCATGGCTCCAAATTCCATACAAGCTATAATACAGTGGGGCAAAAAAGTATTTAGTCAGCCACCAATTGTGCAAGTTCTCCCACTTAAAAAGATGAGAGAGGCCTGTAATTTTCATCATAGGTACACTTCAACTATGACAGACAAAATTAGAAAAAAAATCCTGAAAATCACATTGTAAGATTTTTTATTAATTTATTTGCAAATTATGGTGGAAAATAAGTATTTGGTCAATAACAAAAGTTTCTCAATACTTTGTTACATACCCTTTGTTGGCAATGACAGAGGTCAAACGTTTTCTGTAAGTCTTCACAAGGTTTTCACATACTGTTGCTGGTATTTTGGCCCATTCCTCCATGCAGAGCTCCTCTAGAGCAGTGATATTTTGGGGCTGTTGCTGGGCAACACGGACTTTCAACTCCCTCCAAAGATTTTCTATGGGGTTGAGATCTGGAGATGGGCTAGGCCACTCCAGGACCTTGAAATGCTTCTTACGAAGCCACTCCTTCGTTGCCCGGGCGGTGTGTTTGGGATCATTGTCATGCTGAAAGACCCAGCCACGTTTCATCTTCAATGCCCTTACTGATGGAAGGAGGTTTTCACTCAAAATCTCACGATACATGGCCCCATTCATTCTTTCCTTTACACGGATTAGTCGTCCTGGTCCCTTTGCAGAAAAACAGCCCCAAAGCATGATGTTTCCACCCCCATGCTTCACAGTAGGTATGGTTTTCTTTGGATGCAACTCAGCATTCTTTGTCCTCCAAACACAACGAGTTGAGTTTTTACCAAAAAGTTATATTTTGGTTTCATCTGACCATATGACATTCTCTCAATCTTCTTCTGGATCATCAAAATGCTCTCTAGCAAACTTCAGATGGGCCTGGACATGTACTGGCTTAAGCAGGGGGACACGTCTGGCACTGCAGGATTTGAGTCCCTGGCGGCGTAGTGTGTTACTGATGGTAGGCTTTGTTACTTTGGTCCCAGCTCTCTCCAGGTTATTCACTAGGTCCCCCCGTGTGGTTCTGGGATTTTTGCTCATCGTTCTTGCAATCATTTTGACCCCACGGGGTGAGATCTTGCGTGGAGCCCCAGATCGAGGGAGATTATCAGTGGTCTTGTATGTCTTCCATTTCCTAATAATTGCTCCCACAGTTGATTTCTTCAAACCAAGCTGCTTACCTATTGCAGATTCAGTCTTCCCAGTCTGGTGCAGGACTACAATTTTATTTCTGGTGTCCTTTGACAGCTCTTTGGTCTTGGCCATAGTGGAGTTTGGAGTGTGACTGTTTGAGGTTGTGGACAGGTGTCTTTTATACTGATAACAAGTTCAAACAGGTGCCATTAATACAGGTAACGAGTGGAGGACAGAGGAGCCTCTTAAAGAAGAAGTTACAGGTCTGTGAGAGCCAGAAATCTTGCTTGTTTGTAGGTGACCAAATACTTATTTTCCACCATAATTTGCAAATACATTCATTAAAAATCCTACAATGTGATTTTCTGGATTTTTTTTCTCATTTTGTCTGTCATAGTTGAAGTGTACCTATGATGAAAATTACTCTCTCATCTTTTTAAGTGGGAGAACTTGCACAATTGGTGGCTGACTAAATATTTTTTTCCCCACTGTATGTCTGAGGAAAGCACCTTCACATACTTGAACATCCCTCAACCTCTCTAAACATGGTCTTCCTTCCTACTCCCTTGATCCCCTCTCCTTACTCGCGTTCCTTGAGCAGGACCTTCTGTGATTCGTCGAGGCGGAGCTGGAGGGCGTTGATCTTGCCGGGGTCCTCCTCCATGGCAGCGATGTCATCCCAGAGCAGCCGGCTGCGGTCCTGACGACTCAGGGCAGAACGCAGGCTGCTGGCACTACGGGCGTCCCACGAGTCTGGACCTTCCGCCTTGGACCTCAGCACGGACTCCAACAGCTCCAGCTCCTAGGGGAACGGAGCAATAGAAAGAACAGAATGACAGGTGAAAGAGAAAGTGGAAGGGAGTGAGGGACCGAGGGCGTAAGTAAACGGGAGAATCCGGGAGAATGACCAGAAAGGAGAGAGGAAAGAGGAAGAGGGATCTATGCAACTTCATTCACTGTTAGTCGACACCTGTTGTTTACGAAGCATGTGACAGATAACATTTGATTTGATGAGATGAACCATGCAGGGGAGTCACCCGACTCTGAAACCACAACGTCAGCCATCACAGCTTCACTCCAAGCGAGAAGGCTGGAGAGCGAAGCGGACTCCTAGACTCCTACTTTTCTTAATTAAACCCCACCAGGGAGCCAGGTTTTTTCCTAGCTCAACAGAACCGGTAAAGCAGCTATCATATTATCCCCTATCCCAATTTCCTGTCTGTAAAAAAGTAATTCCCGGGCCGTTTCACTGAGTAATCAAACACTGCCTTTTTCTTTCTGTCTCTTCATGTCTCTGGGAGCCACACAGGGCTCCGGACCCCCTGCCAACTTCCTGTTACTGGGAGAGCTGAGCACAAGAGCACAACCATCAGACGGGAGGGGAAAACACAGGCTGTTACCAGTGGTGGCCAGCAGGGGGACCTAGAGGCTAATGTATGAGGTGGAGGTGAGCGGGTAGCGCCCGCTCCTCTCGCTCAGCCCGCCACATGTGGAAGCAATCAGAGTGTCTATGTAAGACTGAGGGAGAGAACAATGAAGGGGCAGGAAATGGGATTGTATGTGAGCATCCCCACAATGCCCAGCTCAGCTTCATGCTGCTGTTTATCCAACGGTGAGTTATTACAAATGGCCAGCTGCTTGCCTAGGGAGAGCTCAGTGTGTATGTTGGCCCACGGTGAGCCACTGAGGAAGAATCTGACTGGACATTCTCCTCCAGGTTGCCTTGTATGTCTTCTCATTATTCACTTATTTTCTGTGTTCCCTTTGGCTCCAGACTGGGAAAATGAGCACGGTTATCGCCATTGCCTTTCATGCCTGAAGTGAACCTCCTGCTCTGGGGTGTGAAAGTGTGTCTGTCGAGTGTTTCCATGGAAACAGCAAGCCACCCCCATGTGTGAGTTGGCTGAAGGTCAAGTCAGATTGCTAATGACACTGATCTGTATTCACTGCTGCTTGAGATGCATACAGCTGAACACCCATTGCCACGATTCACGTTTTCCCTAAAAACAGAAACCTCATCTTGTCCAGCTCTCAATGACGAGTTTTAAAAGAGTTGAATACACCTGATGAGCCACAGCTCAGGGAGGTTTTTTTTCCTTCTATTTTGACTGTGTGTCTAATTGACAACGGTACATCTGAGGACACCAACAGCTACAATGCCTTCCAATCATGCAAGATGACAGGCTTTTCTGTGACAGGAAGCTTGTTTCATTCCCTGTGTCTAACAGGGAATTATCCCTTCCCTTCAAAATGTCTGAAAATATGAGGCTCATAGAGAGGGAATTGGGTTCCAAGGCTGCAGTACCCAATCTGTGCCCCCTGGGTAGAAGATAGGGTTGTGCAGGGGGGGGGGGGGGATTCTATTTTAAGAACAACAGCTACACTTCAGCAGAGCTCCCACTGAAGCACAATGCTGGAGGTTAAGCTCTGAGACGTATCTGCTGGCTGGCTCTTCATTAACAAGATGAAACACTGGCCTAAATAAGTGACTGATGCTCTATCTTCTACCAAGACCTCAGACCAACCTTCCCCTGTGCAACCTATTCTCTGACTGTTCTGGGTTATAGAGTACTGGAGTGTTTCTCTTACTGACATTGTTTGGGTCTAGAGTGTGTGACCATTTTCTCACCTTCTGTCTGTCAGGTTTATCTGTGTCCACATCTCTCACTGGTTCCTGTTCTGGTGACCCGTGCCCCTCGCCCACCCTGTCCTGCTTACTGTCCACAAGGGGCTGGGAGGAGGAGGAGGATGGGGTGGAGGAGGAGGAAGGTGGTGCTGAGGGGGCGTGGGAGGGTGAGGCCTGGTCAGCACGGAGACGCAGTGCTTCCTGTCTGAGTGTCTCGTTCTCGGAGGCCAGTTCCTGCCGCTCCCGCCTTGCGCCTGTCAGCTCCTTGGTCAGGGCGTCCAGCCTCTGTCGGAGCTGCCGCACCTCGTCCCGTGCCCGGTTCCTCTCGGAGCGCACCTTGCTCCACTTCTCCCTCCAGTTGGCTGTGCAGTCCGACCACCAGCGCATGGTCTTCTCCATTTGGGCAGCTCGCGCCCTGGCCTCCTCCAGCTCCCTCAGACGCAGCTCCTCACGGCTCTCCCAGTCCCCAGACTCGCCCAGGCCAGGGGAGAGCAGCAGAGGAGGGCTGGAGCTGGGGGTGCCCCCCGTGGGGCTGGGCGTGTGGGTCAGGCTATCAGGAGAGCGGACCCTGTCCGGCCCCAGGCCCAGGCCACAGAGCAGGTCCGCCCCGGACTTAGCGGCCTCGGCCATGTGGGGGCTAGGGGTGTGGTTCATCACTGAGCCGATGATGATCCAGGAAAAAGCAGGAAACACGAGCGATGCTGTGCACTCAGGAGTGCATGGTCATGTTTACTCAGTTGGCTACCTGCAGATTCAAACACAAAACAGAGACACTGGTTAGTTGGACAGTACTAGGGCTGTTGCGGTGACTATTACCGCCACACCGACGGTCACGAGTCATGAAGGCAGTCAAATTCCACATGACTGTTTAGTCACGGTAATTAGGCTTCTCCAAGCTCTGATGCTGCTGCTGGTCATTAGTAGCCTGCCAAACTTTCTAACTGCCTGGCACTCTATTGTCCCTCTAATCACTCTGACATCAATGCAAATCGAATCGAACATCTAATCAAACACCTCATGAGAGCCCATGAGCTCATGTTGCGCAACATTTCTATAGGCTATGCAAAATGCGGGAGAAAACAGAGTGATGGTCTCTACTAAAGAAAGGAGGATCAGCTTTCTATAGGCTAGGCCTACTATATTTATTTCTCAACTCCCCTAATATTGCTTATATTTACAACAGGAGTATAGCCAACCTGGCTGGCATGAAAATAAACCATGGGGAAAAGCGTCCTCCATTCGCTATTTAAGTGCATAGATGACAGGTATTTTTCCCCCGCGTAAGACGCCCAGCATAAGAAACAATGGCTTTTTTTTTTAACTTGTTCGAATCATAGTCGCACTCCTCATGCAGCCTAGCCCATAGGCCTATATGTTTTAATAAGCTTTGTATCATAACTAAAGTGGGCAAATAACTGCTTAAAATGAAACACATGAATCCGCTTTACAAGGGGTGTAGAGCCTAACTGGCATACATAAGCAGCGTGTGAGTTTCAAGTTTGGGGAAGATCATTTTCACCATAATGCACCTTTATATTAAAAAGCATTACATGCATAATTGCATTTGCGGCCACTTTTGATTACTTTTGATCTTTTTTCCGCTAATGGAACATTCGCCTACTACCATGTGAGCATTGCTGCGCTTATAATGTGAAGAAATAGCCTAGTCTATCAACATTTGAAGCTAAACGTTCTGATCTGTTGAGTCAGCCACATTTCATAAAAAGGGTTGTATTCATTTGGGATCTATCGCATCCCGCAGCTGTCCCAGACTATGTTTGGAATATTTATTTATCGCACAGAATAGAATGGGTCGACTTTTGTACTGTGGGGGGTAGTAGATTGACATAGGCTAGTGCTTTTGCTGTTCGTTAGGCCTACGCATCTTGTTGGCTGACGAAAAAAAACATCTTCAGTATGCACCTCGGAATTGGATTGGGACGCGCGCGGTTGCGTCCCCGACGTGTCTGTCTTAACTTGTAGCCTGTGAGAAAGACCCGATCACGTGACAGAGAGCAGTGTGAGGGAGAGACGCTTCGGATTGCGCAGCACACACGGAGAAGGGCACAATGCAGCCCCGCGGACAGCAAAAGGCATTTTTAGGGTGCATTACGGCCACAAAGGGGATTGCTGTCGTGAAATTCGAGGAATTATGTAGTGCTTGTCAAATTGTGAATGAGAGACTATTGAAGTGTGTACAGCCTTCGCAAAATAGTATTTTGAATACTATCAAATAATATAAAATAACGTCACGGAATTATGAGCAAATCTTGTCTTGTCTTTTGTGTGGAAGCCAGGAGATGCTAAATGTGTTCATGTTAATTAACGGTCAATTACAGTGAGACTGACAGTTATTTGTTTCACAATCACCAGCTGATGAAATGAATTCAACGCGCTAGTCTACTCCTATCCTCTGATCATCAATTGCCACAGCAAAACAGTCTGGTCGATAAAAAAGTAACATAAAGTCCAATGTCCCTGTGGAGTTCAGAAATATGTTCTGGGACCAGTCTGAGTATGCGAGATACAATAGGCCATCCTCTTCATACTGTTCTGGTGCCCGTAACAGGAGGTTACAGATGAATGGTCACATGTCGGAGATTACCTAGAGCCAGTACATCTTGAAGAAAATTGCAACGGTCATTTGTAAACAGCCAATGATGAGAAAAAAAAAGCTTCAACTAGCACCACGGCAACCCGGTAAACCCATTGACTTCAAGCATGTCCAGATTCAGACTTCGGCTTAACACCGTGGCAACTTGCAGTCCAAAGACACCGATGAATCGGTTACCAGGAAAGTATGCAGAAAGACAAATACTCTACAGACAGGTCATCACTAGCATACCACACAATCCAACAGTCCCCGGAAGGTAGGGGGCCCCCCAGATAGCTTTTGAATGGCATGCCATGGCAAAAATGTTTAGAATTACAGGAAACCGTTGTCAACCACATCAAGAATACATTTGCATTTGCTGACAGTGAGGGTAGATGTGACAGACAGAAAAAGAAGAGAGGACAGTGAATTTATTTGAATTTTTATTTAACTAGGCAGGTCATTTAAGAACAAATTCTTATTTAGAACGACGGCCTACACGGCCAAACCCTAATGATGCTGGCCAATTGTGCGCCACCCTATGGGACTCCCCATCACAGCCAGTTGTGATAAAGCCTGGAATCGAACCAGGGTCTGTAGTGATGCCTCTAGCGCTGTGAGAGAGAGAGAGAGAGAGAAAGAGAGAGGGGGCTGGATGAGACCGGTTGAGCTGGTTTCTTGTGAGGGCAGAAACCGAATCTCAGATAATTAATTTCCGATTCCCAGAGGCACTGACAGCATGGTTTATATATGTTTGAGAATGAGGCGACTGAAGAGTCTGGGAGGACTTTGGTGTAAAAGGATATGAATTCTCAAATCAACGCCCCAAACAAACTCTCTGGGGGTGTAAAACACGAGATGTGCTTGGAGTCCAGTACAGAATCCCTCGGCTGATCACCCTCAGAGGGCCTGTATCTGACATGTTCACTGCAACTTAATCACACCAGACCTATAACACAGCGTGTGTGAGGGAGACTCATTTAACGGATCAATTGCATGGCTGAGCCATAATTATTTGCTCTGGCTTAAGGGAAGCTGTTTATTGGTTGATGAGAGCGACTAAATATAAAAATACACCCACCGTAGGCTACTAGTGTGTGGCACGCCAAACGTACAAAGATGCAAATAGCGGAATAAACATAGCAATGATTCTGCAGTTATAGGCCAACACATTAGTCCCAAACACTGAGCAGCAAACTCACCAGTTCCTGTGAGTAAAACAAGCTCGTACACCATGCTTTCTCTCAAAGATCTTGTCGAAAAAACCATCTCTGTCTCTGACTCGGAGTGGATATATATGAGAACATATGAAAGCTGGTGGTTCCTTTTAACATGAGTCTTCAATATTCCCAGGTAAGAAGGTTTAGGTTGTAGTTATTATAGGAATTATAGGACTATTTCCCTCTATACCATTTGTATTTCATTAACCTTTGACTATTGGATGTTCTTATAGGCACTTTAGTATTGCCAGTGTAACAGTATAGCTTCCGTCCCTCTCCTCGCTCCTCCCTGGGCTCGAACCAGCAACACAATGACAACAGCCACCATCGAAGCAGCGTTACCCATGCAGAGCAAGGGGAACAACTACTAGAAGGCTCAGAGCGAGTGATGTTTGAAATGCTATTAGCGCGCGCTAACTAGCTAGCCATTTCACTTCGGTTACACCAGCCTCATCTCGGGAGTTGACAGGCTTGAAATCATAAACAGCGCAATGCTTGACACACAACGAAGAGCTGCTGGCAAAACGCATGGAAGTGCTGTTTGAATTAATGTTTACGCGCCTGCTTCTGCCTACCACCGCTCAGTCAGATACTTAGATACTTGTATGCTCAGTCAGATTATATGCAACGCAGGACACGGTAGATAATATCTAGTAATATCATCAACCATGTGTAGTTAACTAGTGATTATGATTGATTGTTTTTTATAAGATAAGTTTAATGCTAGCTAGCAACTTACCTTGGCTTACTGCACTCGCGTAACAGGCAGTCTCCTTGTGGAGTGCAACGAGAGAGAGGCAGGTCGTTATTGCGTTGGACTAGTTAACTGTAAGGTTGCAAGATTGGATCCCCCAAGCTGACAAGGTGAATATCTGTGTTTCTGTCCCTGAACGAGGCAGTTAACCCACCGCTACTAGGCCGTCATTGAAAATAAGAATGTGTTCTTAACTGACTTGCCTAGTTAAATAAAGATATATAAAAAAAAATTGTAAAAAAAGAATAATTACAATTTTAAAAATCGGCAAATCGGTGCCCAAAAATAGCCATTTCCGATTGTTATGAAAACTTGAAATCGGCCCTAATTAATCGGCCATTCCGATTAATCGGTAGACCTCTAGTTTAGACCTAGGCCTACATGGAGGGGGCAGTACCGTATGGCTTCAATGAATCAATCAAGCACTAAGTTGCTCCTCAGTATCAGGATTGCAAAGAAAATGATTTACAACTCCTGCGTAGTAATGTCCTACTTAGCAACTGTCTACTTTGAGTGTAAAAGGAGGTTGAACAGTATGCTAAAATTCATTTATTTCAAACAGACAGACAAGACATTGCACCTAAATGTGGGTTCACAAAGCAAACATGCAAATGGAGCGCAGTTGACAACACCACAGCTACAGTATTATATCTGTAGAGACATTTTTGCAGGGTCATGACTATTGTCAACCACATCAAGAACACATTTACATTTTGCTGATAGTGAGGGTAGACATGACAGACAAGACACATAAATTATTGTTTACAATGACAGCCTACACAGCCAAACCCTAACGATGCTGGGCCAATTGTGTGCCACCCTATGGAACGCCCAATCACAGCCAGTTGTGATACAGCCTAGAATTGAACCAGGGTCTGTAGTGATGCCCCTAGCACTGAGATGTAGGGCTTTAGAGCACTGCGCCACTCGAGAGCCCTAAGAAAGAAAGAGAGCGTTAGAGAAAGAGAGAGGGGGCTAGATGAGACAGTTATAGCTGGTTTCTTGTAAGAGCAGTAACCGAAACGCAGATCATGAATTTCCGATTCCCAGAGGCAGTGACAGCATGGTTTATCTATGTTTGAGAATGAGGCGACAGACATTGCACTTAAATGTGGTTACACAAAGGAAACATGCATACATTCAAATGGAGAGCAGTTGAAAAAAACAACAGATACATTACTCTATCTGTAGAGACAGCAGGCTCTTCCTGTCACCCCATTTCAGAGGTCAGGGGTGAAGAGTGTTTGTGTCTCTTTCTGGAATATCGTAGTGTGTGTATGGGTGCTGAGATAATTGGCTAGGCTGTTGCGTCTCGCTACATAATGCTCAAAGACCCATCGAAACAATGTCAAAGCCGACTGACAGACTAACACTTGTCAACATGCCAATCAAAAGTTCAAGTTGATCTTCGGACCCATCCATGACCTAGAAGGTCAGCTGATGTTCTATTCATTATCTCATTGGTTTGAATGGACTATCTGTTGTCTCCCTCTTATGGCTCCAGGGGGTATTTGTTCACCTTCACTGATCTGAGTCTTGTAGGGAAACATCAAAGAGCGGATCAAGGTATTGGACCGGGAAGTGATCCTAATACTGAGTGACTACTGCGAACAGATACAATAAACACAAACAAAAGTCTAGTCAATGAACTTCAAGAGACAAAAAGTGGGGCAAATCAGCGTTGGCTCTACAACGGGGGAGTGAAAAAAATTGTGCAAGAGGGAGCTCTTTTCAAAAAGACTCCAGATGGAGAGAAGAGATGGACAGAGACTGTAAACCAGAAAAGAAAAGAACAAAGTTAAAGCTGGAGCTGAGTTTTTGCATTTCAATACAATCTGCTCCAAGACAGTAGTATCAGGGGTCAGCGATCCCAAAATGAAATGCCTCTATAAACAAGCCGATTACTCTGGGGAACTTCCTTTGGGAACTGGTTCCAGCTGGAGGATCCACGCTCATGTGGGATGTGTGGAATCCAGCCGATAGCTGCAGTATACTGAGAAATGAAACACAGAAAGAGAGAGTAGAGTAGCCTTCACTGGAACCTAACACAGAGATGCACCACCACTCAAAGCAACAGAAACAAATGTGAATAGATGTGTTTTACTATAAAGTGTGTTGCAATTTTAAATGCACTTGAAATAAAGTTGGATTCGATGTATACTGTAAGACAACCATGACATTTACTGTATATGCAAATTCTATTCCATCTAGACGTGTATCTATGTGGGGTAAAATTGTTAGGGAATAACAAGGACAAAGTGCTGTCACTACACACAGCCAGGTGTCGACGTGAGAAAACGGTGTTCTGCCATCAGAAGTAGAGGGGA
This sequence comes from Oncorhynchus mykiss, assembly GCF_057628025.1. NCBI lineage: Eukaryota > Metazoa > Chordata > Actinopteri > Salmoniformes > Salmonidae > Oncorhynchus > Oncorhynchus mykiss. The sequence goes on along the minus strand of NC_143027.1, from coordinate 58,236,944 downwards.
GAAAGTGACGTAAATTGAGGACGAGATTGTCAGAACTGCCAGGGCCATTTAGAGGATGCAGGCAGAGATTTCTACCCACGTGGGAAACATGCTGTCACGGACCACCCCCCCCCACTTATATAAAAAGCACAACCGCTTTAGTTGTTACAGACTGTATTGTGCAATGTCTGAAAGCGCATATCCCAGTTGGCTACACTCCAGCACCTTGCGGTTTTACATCTGAAACTGCCAAAGGTAAGAAGGAAGTCAAACAGGATGTGTAGCCTAGGGTCTACAACCACAGTGTTTCTATCTTTCTTCCATCTTGGTGAAGCGGAAAGCATTTTATTTTGTCACTGAGCCATTCGTTTTGATCTGAAAACAAACATGTATCTATTAACCTGAGTGCTTGTCTCTGCATCTCTTTACTTAAAAGTGCAGAAAGCCACAGGAGCAGATCTGAGGTGGTCAAACACAGACAGTGACGCTATCACTTTCTCTAAGTGCTTTGAGATGTTGTGTTATTGGTGCTACTGTAGGTGGGATGAGACTCTGGGGCAAACACTTACAGTAAATCAGCATAAGAGGAAACAGTTCACTTCACTACATCAAGTGACCTAAAAAGTACAGAACAATAGTCTCACTGACTATATATGTAGGGGGTGATGACAGAACTTCTGGTTCATTCTAATCTAGCTCATGTTATTCAATGGAGAAAATCATTGTACTGTGACTTCGGGCTCGCTAACGTTAAATCCAACACCATCAGGAAAATGGATCATCTTGGTCTCATGATATTAAATCTTCAGACTAGAGGTCAACCGATTATGATTTTTCAACGCCGATGCCGATACCAATTATTGGAGGACAAAAAAAAAGCCTATACCGATTAGTCGGACGATTTTTTAAATGTATTTGTAATAATGACAATTACAACAATACTGAATTAACACTTATTTTAACTTAATATAATACATCAATAAAATCAATTTAGCCTCAAATAAATAATGAAACATGTTCAATTTGGTTTAAATAATGCAAAAACAAAGTGTTGGAGAAGAAAGTAAAAGTGCAATATGTGCCATGTAAGAAAAGCTAACGTTTAAGATCCTTGCTCAGAACATGAGAACATATGAAAGCTGGTGGTTCCTTTTAACATGAGTCTTCAATATTCCCAGTTAAGAAGTTTTAGGTTGTAGTTAATATAGGAATTATAGGACTACTTCTCTCTATACCATTTGTATTTCATTAACCTTTGACTATTGGATGTTCTTATAGGCACCTTAGTATTGCCAGTGTAATGATTGTCATCCCTCTACTCGCAGTGTAATGCCATCCCTCTCCTCGCCGCTACCTGGGCTCGAACCAGGAACACATCGACAACAGCCACCCTCGAAGCAGCGTTACACATGCAGAGCAAGGGGAACAACTACTCCAAGTCTCAGAGCGAGTGACATTTGAAACGCTATTATCGCGCATTCCACTAACTAACTAGCCATTTCACATTAGTTACACCAGCCTCATCTCGGGAAATGATAGGCTTATATTCATAAACAGCAGAGCTGCTGGCAAAACACACAAAAGTGCTGTTTGAATGAATGCTTACGAGCCTGCTGGTGCCTACCATCGCTCAGTCAGACTGCTCTATCAAACATAGACTTAATTATAACATACTAACACACAGAAATACGAGCCTTAGGTCAATAATATGGTCGAATCCGGAAACTATCAAAACAAAACATTTATTCTTTCAGTGAAATACAGAACCGTTCCATATTTTATCTAATGGGTGGCATCCATCAGTCTAAATATTCCTGTTACATTGCACAACCTTCAATGTTATGTCATAATTACATAAAATTCTGGCATATTAGTTCACAATGAGCCAGGCGGCCCAAACTGTTGCATATACCCTGACTCTACGTGCAATGCAAGAGAAGTGACACAATTTCACCTGGTTAATATTGCCTGCTAACCTGGATTTCTTTTAGCTAAATATGCAGGTTTAAAAATATATACTTCTGTGTATTGATTTTAAGAAAGGCATTGATGTTTATGGTTAGGTACACATTGGAGCAACGACAGTCCTTTTTCACGAATGCCCACCGTATCGATTATATGCAACACAGGACACGCTAGACAAACTAGTAATATCATCAACCATGTGTGCTTAAAACGACTAATTATGATTGATTGATTGTTTTTAATAAGAGAAGTTTAATGCTAAGTAGCAACTTACCTTGGCTTCTTACTGCATTCGCGTAACAGGCAGGCTCCTCGTGAGGCAGGTGGTTAGAGCGTTGGACTAGTTAACCGTAAGGTTGCAAAATTGAATCCCTGAGCTGACAAGGTAAACATCTGTCGTTCTGCCCCTGAACAAGGCAGTTAACCCACTGTTTCTAGGCCGTCATTGTAAATCAGAATGTGTTCTTAACTGACTTGCCTAGTAAAATAAAGGATAAATAAAGGTGTAAAGAAAAAAAAGAAAAGAAGAAACAAAATCTGCAACATCGGCGTCCAAAAATACAGATTTCCGATTGTTATGAAAACTTGAAATCGGCCCTAATTCATCGGCCATTCAGATTAATCGGTCAACCTCTACTTCAGATAGCAACAGCAGAGGGAAGCGTTTTGCAAAACGTAAGTACTAGAGACTTAAACAAGATGGCCGAACATATTTAATCTGATCAATCTTTTTTTCAGTGAAGTTTGTCCAAATACTGCACACTGTGTCATAGCTCATTAAAATCTCTCAGTCTGTAGTGCCTAACTGCATTGGCAAGCAAAAAAAATCACAAAATTCTAGACAGTAAAACAACAATCCATGGGTTTTAGGGCTTGTTTCCTGTTGTGTGACAGGAATTGGGATCGGAGTATCACACAGCTGGTATAGCAGTCTCCGTCTTCTACATACCAATGATCCGAACAACCTGCCCTGGCTGTGACTGTGCTCTTAATAGGGTTTCCACCCAGCAGGATGAGAGGGGACAATAAGAGGGTCAGGGCATAGCTGACCAGCAGAGAGAGGGGAGTCTGCCGGGTTCATCTCAAATTAAAGCTTGCTTTCACTGAGGACGTAAAGGTCAACACTAAAGTGTGACATTTTATTAGTCCCCACAAGGTCAACTGCTATATCTAGGAGGGGGGGGGGGGGTGGGGGGGTAGGGTTAACGTTAGAATTAGGGTTAGGAGCTAGGGTTAGTTTTAGGGTTGAGGTTAGGTGTTGAGATTGAGGTTACAGTTAAGGTTAGGGTTAGTTAGGGAAAATACGATTTTGAATGGGACTGAATTGTATGTCCCCACAAGGTTAGTTATACAAGACTGTGTGTGTGTGTGGAGGGGGCTGGTGACTGCGGGGGAAACTGATAGAATAGAAGCTGACAGAGGTGTGAGGCTGACTGAAGAAGCTGGCCGTTTTAATCCTGTTAGCTGGCGTCAGAGCACAAGAGGGACACGGCACAGAGAGGGGATGTTTCAACACAAATCAGCCATCAAATAAAGAACCATGACCTTCAGGGGCCCTAGGGGACATAAAAGTATCAGAGACGTATTTCTAACACACACACACACAAACACACACACACACACCCACACACACACACACAAATATACTAACCAGAGACCTGTGGCTTACACTCACTCTCTCACACATGTATCGACACATAAATATATTATGTTCATGTACTCACTCCCAAAGATGGGTTTAGGCAGAAAGAAATCCCATCTTTTGTCCCTGCCTGTGAGTTTTTGAGACACTGCCCAGAGACTATTTGGTTTCCGCTCCGACTCATTACAACAATATGAGAGCTGAATGGATTCCCTCCCCAACCCCTTCCCTCAGACTGGAGGTAGGCAGTGAGTAGAGGGCAAGGTGCATGGTGCTAACCATAGAAATATGACTAATTCCGTTTTTATGGTGCTAACCATGTGGAAGTGGGGGTTTAGGAGGTGCGGCAGAACTTCCCTGTGTAAATAACTGAACCCCAACATAGTGTTTCCTTCACTGGACACCAACTCCACTGTAGAAAGTAATTCTGGGTCTGAATACTTTCCGAAGGCACTGTATTGTTTGCTCAGAAAGTACCGACCTTGCCGATAATGAGTCTCAGTAGAGAGAGTTTAAGAATTAAGTATTTAATGGCCATCAGGAATTTCCTGCAGTCTCCCTCTGATATGTCTAATCTGATGTGATTTATATTTAATTTGTTAGAAGAAGTGTCATACACCATTCATTAAAAATCCAATCAGTTGCGCCTCAGTCACCCTGGAGGATATTTGTTTTATTTATTTAACTAAGCAAGTAAGCCAAGAACACATTCTTATTTACAATGACGGCCTACCCCGGCCAAATCCTAACGACGCTGGGTCAATTGTGCACCGCCCTATGTGACTCCCAATCGCGCCCGGTTGTGATACAGCCCAGGATCGAACCAGGGTCTGTAGCGACGCCTCTAGCACTGAGATGCAGTGCCTTAGTCCAGCTGCGCCACTCGGGAGCCCCAAAAGAAGAATCAAGAGAATTGCACCAAAGCTGTTCATACCATTTATGTGTCAGCCAAAGGTAAACCCAGAGAGGGAATCTTAATCTGCAGGAAAACTGCTGTGTCTTGGAAGTTTCACTTCAGGTTGACACTAGGGGGCAATAGGAGGTGATGTGCAGTGCCACCCTGCAGCTAGCCTGAATACATGAATGACTAAGCAGCAGCAGCCAGCTAATTAACACTGGAGCTGATCATGCTAATGACACAGCACCACAGCACCTGGCTACAGGGCTCTGCTCTACCGCCTACAGGGATTACATCATGTTGTCTCCTTTGCTAACAATAACCAAGGATCTGAGGGGGAGAAGCTAGCTGCCTTCAGGCTACGTTGATCTTGCAGTGTTGTCACCCGTCCAGCAAGCCTGACAAATAATTCACGAAGGGAAGCAGAGCCGTCTTTAACTCAATATACAATATGCTAACCGTAATCGCCCCCTTCCCTTTCAATCATTTGCTTACACGCGTATTTCTCTCCTCCCTATGACCAGGGCTGTCTTCCTGAAGGGCAGAGTTATTCTGAGCTCGAGTTTGTGGCCGGGTGGTCATTTCCCTGTCCTGAATCTTCCTCACTACACTTCATCATCCTGTCACTGTACAGGACATAGCGCCTGTGGACACCTGGCATCGCCGCTTTAACAGAGTTACAGCAGCTTTCCAACAGTCACATCTGGCACCATTAACAAGGACACACACTGGACTGCAAGATAGAGGGTTGAGGAAAAAGAGGGGTGGTAAACAGTGAGGCAATGGTAAAGCAATAAAAGACTGGAAAGCTTAAAGAAGAGCTTCGACTGAAGGTCAAAATAGCGTGGGTGATGGGTCAGTGCAAAATGCAAACGCTGAACCCTATGTGCTTGATTAAACGGCTTCTATGGATTGTATGGCGACACATGGATCATTGTTAACTTGCCATGTTAAATATGTTGTACAGTATGAATCACTGGTGCCTCGCAATGGGAAACATATGTGAAGGATAATATATGACGTGAATAACGACGTGCATTGCCTTAACTCCCTCGGGCTATGGAAAGGGATTTTGCAGAGAAACAAAGACGGAGAACTGGAGAGAGGTAGAAATGCCAGTATTCACAGATTGTGAAGCCTAGCACGCCGAGACTTGTGAAGGAAATGGACAGCTTCAGTGGCTGGATAGACCATGTGGTTACTGAGATCCGACTGATAGAAAAGCGGCAGCCTTGATAAGGAATAGGGAAAGATGTGGTGAGTGAGAGACATTTCAGTCAGATAATTAGGGAGGGAGCAGAGCAGACCATGTGAGGCAGTAGCTGAGGGAGAGGCGGAGAAAAGGAGGGAGGAGAGGAGGGAGGCCTTTGACACATGGCAGCCGACTCAGCCATAGATGGGGGGGGGGGGTGTAACAGGCTTTTCAGAGGGCAGCAGATGGGAGAGAGGCCTCTATTGATGGGGTTCCCCCTCTGGATATAAAAACATACAGGTTATTTAAAGCCCAGAGTCAGCCTGCCCTTCCGCCATCCACCATGCAGGCACAAACACACTCATGTGATTTACTACCGGCCCCACTACCCATTAGAGAGGAGAGGTAGATGAGAGATGGGAGGGTAGGTGAAAGGAGAGCAGGGGAATGAATAGGAGATGTCACGGCTGTGTAAGTATGAGGAAGTACCATGGAAGAATGTGTGAATGAGTGTGTGACTCATCGTGTGAGCGCTTGTGGTAACGTGTGTCGGGTTGGAGTGCAGAGCGAATGTTCACTCCTTTTCACTACCCGTTCTGACACTATGGACTCTTATGAAAATCCTTTTGTGTGTACAAAATGTGGGTGTAAGGCATGTGTTTGTGTGTGTGTGTAGTTGAATGACCCGACGCTTTCTCTCTTTTGCTGAAACTAAATGAAGCTTGTTTAGCATCCCAATAAACACGCTATAAAAGTTTTTCACCAGTGGGCCACGGCTCTGTGTCTCTTTTGTTCTGGGGGAGGTTTGGGCAGCAGCAGAGGGGAAATAAGACACAGCCATGTAACCCATGAAAGAGACCCAGGAGCTATGGAGCAAAACAGACAGGGTTGGCTTAGATTGTTAACAACATGTTAACTACATTTCGTCTCCAATGTTTATTGAAAACATAAATAATATTGCACAATGAGCACTTGTTGTTTCTCAAATACATCGTTACAGTTGATTGTTAGCTAGCTAGCATTTTTTTTTTGCCATATAAGCATAGACGTGACATGAGTCAAAACACCTCAAGGTATCAAGAACAAGATAATACTAACTGAAACCAGCCACTTACGATTCCCCACATGGCAGTTTTTTGTCATTGTTGCTCGGTATCTGGCCATCCAGAACAACAACACACGGCCTTCTGCCTCATTGAAGCGTGTACATCGTTTTATCAGCTAAGGATTGGTTACCACACATATACTGTATACAGTCGTGGCCAAAGGTTTTGAGAATGACACAAATATAAATTTTCACTAAGTCTGCTGCCTCAGATTGTATGATGGCAATTTGCATATACTCCAGAATGTTATGAAGAGTGATCAGATGAATTGCAATTCATTGCAAAGTCCCTGTTTGCCATGCAAATGAACTGAATCACCAAAAAAACATTTCCACTGCATTTCAGCCCAGCCACAAAAGGACCAGCTTACATCATGTCAGTGATTCTCTCGTTAACACAGGTGTGAGTGTTGACGAGGACAAGGCTGGAGATCACTCCACTGTCATGCTGATTGAGTTTGAATAACAGACTGGAAGCTTCAAAAGGAGGGTGGTGCTTGGAATCATTGTTCTTCCTCTGTCAACCATGGTCATCTGGAAGGAAACACGTGCCATCATCATTGCTTTGCACAAAAAGGGCTTCACAGTAAAGGATATTGCTTCCAGCACTTAAATCAACCATTTATCGGATCATCAAGAACTTCAAGGAGAGCGGTTCAATTGTTGTGAAGAAGGCTTCAGGGCGCCCAAGAAAGTCCAGCAAGCGCCAGGACCGTCTCCTAAAGTTGATTCAGCTGCAGGATCGGGGCACCACCAGTACAGAGCATGCTCAGGAATGGCAGCAGGCAGGTGTGAGTGCATCTGCACGCACAGTGAGGCGAAGACTTTTGGAGGATGGCCTGGTGTCAAGAAGGGCAGCAAAGAAGCCACTTCTCTCCAGGAAAAACATCAGGGACAGACTGATATTCAGCAAAAGGTACAGGGATTGGACTGCTGAGGACTGGGGTAAAGTCATTTTCTCTGATGAATCCCCTTTCCGATTGTTTGGGGCATCTGGAAAAAAGCTTGTCCGGAGAAGACAAGGTGAGCGCTACCATCAGTCCTGTGTCATGCCAACAGTAAAGCATCCTGAGACCATTCATGTGTGGGGTTGCTTCTCAGCCAAGGGAGTGGGCTCACTCACAATTTTGCCTAAGAACACAGCCATGAATAAAGAATGGTACCAACTTCTCCCAACCATCCAGGAACAGTTTGGTGACGAACAATGCCTTTTCCAGCATTATGGAGCACATTGCCATAAGGCAAAAGTGATGACTAAGTGGCTCGGGAACAAAACATCAATATTTTGGGTCCATGGCCAGGAAACTCCCCAGACCTTAATCCTATTGGTCAATCCTTAAGAGGCGGGTGGACAAACAAAAACCCACAAATTCTGACAAACGCCAAGCATTGATTATGCAAGAATGGGCTGCCATCAGTCAGGATGTAGCCCAGAAGTTAATTGACAGCATCCCAGGGCGGATTGCAGAGGTCTTGAAAAAGAAGGGTCAACACTTCAAATATTGACTCTTTGCATCAACTTCATGTAATTGTCAATAAAAGCCTTTGACACTTATGAAATGCTTGTAATTGTACTTCAGTATTCCATAGTAACATCTGACAAAAATATCTAGACACTGAAGCAGCAAACTTTGAGGAAATTAATATTTTTGTCATTCTTAAAACTTTTGGCCACGACTGTACATGTCTGCATAAACAAATGCACGCAACACAACACACATATTGAACATATCTTAAAGGCTTCACTGATATGTAATAATAATTTGGTATAGTTATTTGTCTTATTTCACACATGTACAAGAGTGTATTACACACGTGTGAATTGGAAATGTGTACTTTGTGTATCCCACCTCCCCCTGAGACACCCTTGCAGAGTGGAATCACAGCCAGCCACACCCTGGAGCAATTAGGGCTACATGCCTTGCTCCAGGGCACAGCGACAGTTTTTATACCTTGTCAGCTCATGGATTCGAGGTAGCGACCTTTCGGTTACTGGCCCAACGCTCCAGGCTACCTGGTGCAGGTGTTGTTGCAATGATGTGCTGGGTTCAGCATTGTGACCTTGCTCTGTCTCAGAGTTGTCTCTACCTGTGTATTGCTGACTGAGTGTCCTGAGTCTAAAGCAGCTCTGCATCACAGTGTGGTGCAGTATCAAATAGCCATCATTTATTCAGCAGCCAGCCCAGAGCCCAGGCAGGCCAGGAAGTGATGGAGGGCTGGAGAGATACTGTTTGACTGCATGTTTCACTGCCTGCTCTCTGCAGCTTGGTGAGACTATATATCTTTCAGCCCTGTGTTACAGCTCCTAAGCCAAGAGTAGATCACATCTGACTGCAGGGTACGAGCTTCAAAGCGTGAAACAAATGAATTCATTTTGATGGGCAATTGCTGCATAAACTTTAAGGTTAGGGTTAAGTTTAGGCATTAACTCCGAAATCTTAAGGTTAGGCATTCTGCCTCTGATGCAAAGGTTGCAAGTTTGAATCCAGCAATAGAAAGTAGTTTTTTTAATGTTTGTATTAAGCCTATCCCAAGCCTTAATGCCTAACCTTAAGGTAAGGGTTAACTCTAAATGTTTAAGGTAAAGGTTAAGGATTAATTGTTATTTTTCTTAAGGTTAGGCATTCTGCCTCTAATTCCAAAGGTTGCAAGTTTGAATTCAGCAAAATATATATATATATACTGTATATATATATATATATATATATATATATATATATATATATATATATATATATATATATATATATATATATATATATATATATATATATATATACACACATACATATTTTTGTATTAAGCCTATCCCAAGCCTTAACCCTTACCTTAAGGTTAGGCATTAACTCGGAATGGTTAAGGTAATGGTTAATGTTTAGGATAGGCTTAAAACAAAACATTCTAAAATGACTTTCTATCACTGGATTTGAACTTGGAACCTTCTGGTCCTATGCTTCACCATTCCCGTCCACAACACCCTAGCAAAACTGAAACCTACTTGAAGGTAACGGTGCTCACTGGTGCACCTAGTGCCCAGTTTCCACATCACCTCCCGACGTCCTCAGACACGGATGGACGTCGAATACTGACATGGCTGGTTTGGACGCAGTACAAACCCCAATTTATCGCTCCGCATTAGGGGGGGTCAAACTTTCTGGGATTAGGGGGCAGAGAGGGAGGGGCAAATCACCCATACAAACTCCAACAGAAACACACATAAAGTTGGTTGTAAAGGCCATCTGGTCCGTTGTTAGGTTATTTCCTTGTTGGAGCAGAGTGACACAAGGCTCAGACCTGTCCTGTGGGCCGGGGGATGAGACGACTTAACCCCCCTTACAGGCATCTCCTGCATGCACTGCAATGACCCAGCAGGATTAGGACATTTGTTTGAACGAAGCTGGAGGTGTAGGGAGAAGACACCCGTCACAGTAGGTTGTCAGGAGGTGCAAAATAAACAATCCCAATATATCCACTATCCCTCAGTTTAGTCAGTTTCTCCTCTCTTCTACCATCACCTCATTCCCTCTCCTTGTCCACTGGTACCACTCCTCTATTCTTCCCACTATCTTCCCCTTCCTCCTCCTGCCTCTCTGCTGTCACTACTGGGGCTACGGTGGTTAGAGCAGATTCTGAGCGACAGAGTGAATCCTGCTTCTCCTCTCCTCCTCAGTGGAGCTGCTCCTCTCTGCAGGGCCCGTCAGCTCAGTGAGGAGTCCTGCTGTTTCAATCAGACGAAAACACCACTAGCCCACCACACCCTCCCATCTGTCCCCCTGCCTCTCGGCTCCTGTTTCCTTAATCATTCCTGTCCCCAAAACAGCATTTATTTTCCATTCAAATAGTATCGATAAACATGCCACCACAATCAGGAGTCATTTGCAATAACACAATTTCAGCTTGCACGGTTTAATAAAAATTGGAAATGTACCACATCACATGTTGTTGAGGAACGTCACGGGATGACTTTACCTCCTAGGATGGGTCTCAGTGTTCCTTCACTCTCAGTGTAAAGTGTGCTCATGAATACATCAGCCAAGTGGATGAGTGTACAAGCTGCCTCTAAAGAGCCATTATTTACACACAACTTAAAGGTTAAGTCAATAAATTGTTTGGGCAGACAGGTGTCAAGGAGAGCAAGGGAGAGCGAGAGAGAGAGAGAGACTCTCAGTTAGTTCGTTTAACTCGCGGCAAGTGTCAAGGAGTAAGGAAAAAATCCAATGGGATGGTAAATACTGTGGCCGTAACGTCAAGCAGGCACCTCGCTATGCTTTGCCGCTAAGTGCAATACGCCCAAACCCTCACCACAGGATTGAGTCCATACTAGTTCTGTAACACAGTGGGGTGGGGTAAAAGAGGTTAGTCACAAAAGCTGGTGTGGGGACAGATCCTCAGTCCAGTTAGTAGTAGGTGTTTAGTAGCAGTAAAAGGATACAGGCTGTGCTGTTAAGTATGGATTAAAGCACCTTCAAATCAAATTATATTGGTCACATACAGGCGTTTAGCAGATGTTATTGCAGGTGTAGCAAAATGCTTGTGCTTCTAGTTCCGACAGTGCAGCTGTATGAAACAAGTAATACCTAACAATTTCACAACATGTACCCAATACACACAAATCTAAGTAAGGAATGGAATTAAGAATATATAAATATAAGGACGAGCAATGTCAGAGCAGCATAGACTAAGATACAGTAGAATAGTATAGAATACAGTATATACTGTACATATGAGATGAGTAATGCAAGATATGTAAACATTATTAAAGTGACATTATTAAAGTGACTAGTGTTCCATTTATTAAAGTACCCAATGATTTCAAGTCTGTGTATGTAGGCAGTAGTTTATCTGTGCTAGTGATGGCTATTTAACAGTCTGATGGCTTGAGATAGAAGCTGTTTTCAGTCTCTCGGTCCCAGCTTTGAGGCACCTGTACTGATGCCTTCTGGATGATAGCAGGGTGAACAGGCAGTGGCTCGGGTGGTTGTTGACCTTGATGATCTTGTTGGCCTTCCTGTGACATCAGCTGCTGTATGTGTCCTGGAGGGCAGGTAGTTTGCCCCCAGTGATGGGTTGTGCAGAACGCACCACCCTCTGGAGAGCCCTGCGGTTGTGGGCAGTGCAGTTGCCGTACCAGGCGGTGATACAGCCTGACAGGAGGCTCTCAATTGTGCATCTGTAAAAGTTTGTGAGGGTTTTAGGTGACACGCTAAATTTCTTCAGCCTCCTGAGGTTGAAGAGGCGCTGTTGCACCTTCTTCACCACGCTGTCTGTGTGGGTGGACCCTTTCAGTTTGTCAGTGATGTGTATGCCGAGGAACTTAAAACTTTCCACCTTCTCCACTGCTGTCCCGTCGATGTGGATGGGTGATGCTCCCTCTGCTGTTTCCTGAAGTCCACAATCATCTCTTTTGTCTTGTTGATGTTGAGTGAGAGGTTATTTTCTTAGCACCGCACTCCCAGAGGCCTCACCTCCTCCCAGTAGGTTGTCTTGTCGTTGTTGTAGTGTAAGTGTCTGCAAACTTGATGATTGAGTTGGAGGCGTGCTTGGCCACGCAGTCATGTGTGAACAGGGAGTACAGGAGGGGGCTGAGTATGCACCCTTGTGGGGCCCCAGTGTTGAGAATCAGCGAAGTGGAGGTGTTGTTTCCTACCTTCACCACCTGGGGGCGGCCCGCCAGGAAGTCCAGGACCCAATTGCACTGGGCGGGGTTCAGACAACACTATGGTGTTGAATGCTGAGCTATAGTCAAATAACATCATTATTACATAGCTATTCCACTTGTCCAGATGGGATAGGGCAGTGTTTAGTGTGATGGCAATTGCATCGTCTATAGACCTATTGGCGCGGTAAGCAAATTATAGTGGGTCTAAGGTAACAGGTAAGATGGAGGTGATACGATCCTTGACTAGTCTCTCAAAGCACTTCATGATGACAGAAGTGAGTGCTTCGGGGCGATAGTCATTTAGTTACCTCAGTTACCTTTGAGTTCAGTTACCTTTGCTTTCTTGGGTACAGTAACAATGGTGGACATCTTGAAGCATGTGGGGACAGCCGACTGGGATAGGGAGAGATTGAATATGTCCGTAAACACACCAGTCAACTGTTCTGCGCATGCTCTGAGGATGCTGCTAGGGATGCCGTCTGGGCCGGAAGCCTTGCGAGGGTTAACACGTTTAAATGTCTTACTCACGTCAGAAGGAAAGCCCACAGTCCTTGGTAGCGGGCCGCGTTGGTGACACTGTGTTATCCTCAATGCGGGCAAAGAAAGTGTTAAGCTTGTCCGGAAGCAAGACGTCGGTATCCGCGACGTGGCTGGTTTTCTTTTTGTAGTCCATGATTGTCTGTAGACCCTGCCACATACATCTCGTAACTGAGCTGTTGAATTGCGACACCCCTTTGTCTCTATGCTGACGTTTTGCCTGTTTGATTTCCTTGCGGAGGGAATGACTACTTTGTTTGTATTCTGCCATATTCCCAGTCACCTTGCCATGTGGTGGTTCGCGCTCGCAGTTATGCGCGAATGCTGCCATCTAATCGCAGTGGGTACAACATCACCTATCCGCTTCCTGATTAACTCAGTTATCGTTTCAGTATATTCATCAATATTATTCTTGGAAGCTACCCGAAACATATCCCAGTCTGCGTGATCAAAACAGTCTTGAAGCATGGATTCTGATTGGTCAGCGTTGAATAGCGTTGAATAGCAATGGGTACTAAGGACTTCCCTCTATGGATCTGACTGTAATTTATTTAGGCATGTATCACAGCTTTCTGCCAGACAAAGGGATAGGTAGAGATGCCTGGCGTTGTGCTGAGAAACTGTGCAGAGATTTTTTAAGTGTTACTTGTTCTTACTTTACATCAGAGGGTCCTGTTCCTGACAGGGGGCCCAACCCTATTAGCCGGGCATCATGAGTAAGTGGTGGCGGCTGTAAGGCAGAAGTAATTGAGCATTAAAGCTCTCTAAATCTGTCTGCACATGGGCGGACGGAGAGAAACTACAAGATCAGACATTATGATAGGCTCTCCCAGAAGGAATGGTTTTACTGTGACGCCAACTGCCAAGACAGGGAAACCGAATACCTCCAGGAAGCTCAACAGAGGCTGACGAACGTTATTGTCTGAGACTCACATGTTGTCCCAGTTGGTGGCGGATCATCACAACAAAGCCCATTCAGTCAGTGTGGTCAGTGTGGTCCGACTACCTGTGGGTATTTCTGTGTAACTGGCTTTGAGTGCTGCACAGCAGTTGGATGAGGCTTCAGAGACCTTCATGTGAGGAACATAGGAACATAGTTCTCCCTCACGTCACTATGAAAGGCCGAACTGACGCCAGCCCAAAATAAATCCCTCTCATGGTCTTCTCATCAACATGCACAGAGGAAACAGGACGACAATAAAAGAAGGCATACCAGCATTCATGAGCTCATATTATTGGTCTGGTCAAGGCTGATGGTAGTCTTGGCCTCCACCAATGAAAAGTTAAAGAGATGAATTCAATTTCAATAAACGATCCATAAACACAGACTGCCTATGACGTGTTTTGCATCAGTGCTTTTATTACAGACATGTACCTACATTTGGTTTGCATGACACACTTGTGTCTTTAATAGACACCAAACACACTCATAAATACACAGCGCCCAATGGAATCTGGGCTCTATAACATTAGGGAGAGCAGAGCTAGGTTCTTTAATGTAGCCGAGGCCTGGTCCTCCTCACCATTCGTTCCACTGACGGACCAAACCAGGTCTGATGTCTGCACTCTGTGGGCGTAAATAGGGGCCTCTTTCTCTAATAATGAAGCGCATAGCATGCCACAGTCCCTCTCAACCTAAAGCCACTAGCAGCTGCTTCTGGTGCATCTGGCAGACTGCTTAGAGAGGCAAAGATCGTCCAATGATGTCAGTCCGTTTGTCCCACCCAAAAGGCTACAGGATGACTTACGGTCACTCCCTGGAGAGAGAGCAGCCAAACTTGTTTCCAGGTTGGAAGGAGAGGGAAGGGAATAGGGGGTTTGTCAGTGGTGGTCAGTCAATTCCCCAACTATGCTGTCTGCTCCACCCAAAGCTCCTTCCTGTGGTCTCTGGACAACAACATAACAATCTCTGAAAACAACGTTAAAGTCACTCTCTCACAACACACACTCGGGTTAAAGACGCTAGAGTTAAACAGAAGGTTGCTTTAACGGCAGCAACCACAGCAAGATTGCTCGATAGTGATGCCCCATTGACAGACCAGACCAAAGGCATTCCATGCCTTGTTCAAATGTAACATTACTGCCAAACAGTAATTACAATGTTTTATATAAAGCTAAAGTTAGGCATTCTGTCAGATTCACATGGAAAGACTTGCAGGCAGTACGGAGTTCACATCAATAGCCTCTGAATCAGAGCGTTTTCTAAACTGTTGTGATGCACTATTCCATTTAATGCTTAAACTCAGAACGGAGCAATATTGAGACAATCCACGACTATCTGTAACAGCTGATGTTATGTCATCAAAACGTTCACAGGAGCCATGTGCCCCTGAGCCCATATGCATTGCAAGCAAGGTCATTCTTCCACTGTGTTCCAGTGAAATATGCAGTCTCCGAGTGTGTCTTTGGGGATTTGGGATATGCAAAAAACACACTTCCAATTCACACATGCGTATAATACACACTTGTACATGTGTGAAATAGGACAAATATATTACTATGCAAAGGCCAGCAAATTCCTCCTAGATTCCCTCATCGTTGATACAGAGCCTTTTCTTCCCTCCGTTCTCCCAGGTTTGGCCAGAGCTACAGAATGACAAGGCCAAACAACAAGTGTTGAGAAGGCACTTTTATTCTGTTCAAGACTCTCAATTAAGATGACAGGTTACAAGAGAGAGAGAGAGACAGACAGACAGACAGACAGACAGACAGACAGACAGACAGACAGACAGACAGAGAGAGAGAGACAGGCAGACAGAGACACAGGCAGACAGAGAGAGAGACAGGCAGAGAGAGAGACGGGCAGACAGGCAAAGAGAGAGACAGATAGCAACAAAGAGAGAGAAAAAGGGAGAGAAAGACAGACAGACAGACAGACAGACAGACAGAGAGAGAGAGAGAAAGACAGAGAGAGAGAGAGAATGACAGAGAGAGAGAATGACAGAGAGAGAAAGACAGATAGACAGAGAGAGAAAGACAGACGGAGAGAGAGAGAGAGAGAGAGAGAGAGACAGAGAGAGAGAGAGAAATACAGAGAGAGACGCTAACACTAAATCTACATCTGTCTTATCACAGCTCCTCATCAGAGCCACAAGTCTCAATCTTACAGCAAGGGTAAACAGCTCACCAACCTAGCTGCTCAGAGCATGGACAGACACGACTGACTGGACAGCCAAAAGCAAATTACGCGAACCAACCCTAACTGTCTCAAGATCTCAAGTAAAATAGTGATGGATGCTGGTTATTGATATATTATCCTCTACATACAAGATAATATCTAAATCTGTGAGACTGTGCCATACTGAACACTATGCAGATCTCTGGATGTCAGCCATATCATTCGTTATCACAGTGGTGTGTCACAAGTTAGCTCTGCAGAAGGCGGATCATTCAATTGAGAGATTAGGATACCATCACGCAAACAAAAACTGTCTCTTATCTCTTAACCTTCTCAAGTGTGAGTTCTAAATATCTCTAACGGTCGCCCCAGCGTGAGTTTCTTTACGCGTGAGATGTCAGAATACACTCACTGTTCCAAAATGTGATGGTTACGCAACTGGACAGTTGTTGTTTTTTATTTAACTAGGCAAGTCAGTTAAGAACAACTTCTTATTTGTGACAGCCTAGGAACAGTGGGTTAACTGCCTGTTCAGGGGCAGAACGACAGATCTTGTCAGCTTGGGGGTTTGAACTTGCAACCTTCCGGTTACTAGTCCAACTCTCTAACCACTAGGCTACCCCGCCGCCCCAGTTAACCTGCACTGCCCTCAAACCACGGCACCCGCTGGCTGCTAATTATCTATAGGCTATGTTTCTAATGGTCAATTTCTAATTATTTTCAAAAAATATATATTTTCTAACAACAGTTTGAATTGAGGTGTGGCCTCCTCATTAATTCACATAGAAGTAGCCCACTTCACTGTTGCGGACGATTTATGTTTGAGGCTTTAGAGCTATATTAACTTCTCTTTTTGAAGAGAGCCCAAGCACTTCCCCCAGTGTTTCCACAGATCAAGTGTGCAGACATCTTGCACAAACTTTTTCTCCCTGGCACATTTTCTGGCTGGCACTCGCATTTCCTTTATTGTTGTTTTCCTTACAATTAACTTTGGACATGTGTGTGTGTTCCTATCAAAGTAAGTGCCTTATTTTCTATATATCATGCTATAGTTTCTACTGTAGCATACCGTATGTATGGAGCATAATGTATTTACTGTTTTATTCACATGTTTTCAAGTGCTGGAGACAAATCATGCATTCAGATTTTTGCGTAGATTGTAATGAACACGTATGTAAAATACTTTTTTGATTATGATCAGCTTATGCTAAGCTATTTGCCAGCTATCTGTCGCGCCATGTTTCTTGACATTATACAATGCATTTTGGGGGTCACGTCTGTCAGGCCAAAGATGTTATAACAAAAGGAGGCGAAGGGATAGTTCACGCATCTTTCGAGTAAACTTCCGGGAGTGAACGAAGGGAAGTCAATGATAGTAGACGACACACCCCCTTCAACATGCATACTGCAAACAGACCAAACTCATCTAGTCTCCTCTTCCTATCTTTGGTTGGCACGGGGGGAAAAGACGAATACGGCGGCGGGCACAAACTACCCATCGGCGGATTACTTTGTTTTTCAAATGTTTTTTACTCAATTCTTTTGATCAATGGTGATCTCACCCGTGATGTGATGAATTGTAAATAGTATTTGCTATTAGCTCATTCATATTGTGGTTGCCGTCAGCCCCGAATGTTGGCTAAACATGACCGATTGTGTTCTGTGAATGTCTGAACATTGCATCCAAAAATAAACTGCTCACATTCAGGACATAATGTTGTAACGACTGTGTTTATGCAAATTCTAAATAGCCGTTCTAATCACACCGGCTTGAGCATACGCTGCAGGGGCCACTTTAGAATGATCACACCCGTGTGTTGGTAAGTGTCAAAGCGTTAATGAGCTTCTGGATCAGTCATTAAGCCAAGCCTCAGACTGTACATCCATCCTAACACTGATGATATGACAACAAGCATGGTCATGGGGCTGTGACAGCACTGCAATAGGAGCTTCTAGACAACAATCGGTCATAGGGTCTCTGTCCCTGACCATGAACTTACCAGCCCAGAACTGATAGAGGAAATGGCTCCTGTTAATAACAGTCATTACTTATTACACCCAGTGCCACAGAGTTCTACTGACGTCAGCTCTGATTGGTCACTTGTTTTTCTTCTGGAGACGTCTTCCAGTCGGGAATATATAGCAATATTTATGGATCTCCTGTTGACAGCAACTTGACTTCAAAGCCCAAAGACATGTCAGTCAAATAACTGGATTAGAGAGAGGTTAGAGGGGGGAGCGAGAGCGAGAGAGAGAGAGAGCAAAGGGAATGGAGAAGGGGGTTTGAGGGGAGAGCAAACAATATGAGAGGGTAAAGAGCTGGGTGTGGAGGAATGGAATGCATTTAGCGAGAATGATTGTAGGTACACTGTCAATTTGGCAGGCAGGCTACATACCAATTGCTCTTGATTGCACCAAAAATAAACACAGTATAACCTCCAGTATTTATCCTGGACATTCACTAAAAGAGTAGCAGTGCTACACTTAACCACCAGTACTCTATGAGCCATTGTTATATTCTGACATTGTTTATGTAAGTGTTGAGATGGGTGTAGAGGTATTGGAGGATGCTGATATTCCACACAGGAAGTAAGAAAAAGGAGAGGTATTTTCAAAGCCAAAGGCATAGTCTACTCTACATGTAGCGTGGAGTCTTTGGGTTTTCAGAAAAGCAGCACACCAATCCTGTGTAGTTATTGTTATTACACACACATACACCGATTCAGAATGTCAGTCCACAGACACACAGCGTGCTGCATGTGGCAGGCAAGCAGATGGGTCTCTGCCATCCTAAAAATGTGCCGTTGCCATGACAACCACACACAGTGGAGTTGTCCATCTGCGTGTGTGCATGTGTGCATGTGTGTATGTGTGTGTGTGTGTGTGTGTGTGTGTGTGTGTGTGTGTGTGTGTGTGTGAGAAGAAACCCACTCGAGATGTGAATTATCTCAGTATTTGGGTCTGTCTGTTTAGCTGACCCAAACATCACGTATCCATTAAGTAGCTTAAGCAAGCCCAGTTAGTGTTCGGACATTCATTCAGGGGGTTATGTGCCTGAATGTGGGAGTACGGTTGTAAAGAAAAGATCAGTTGGACTCATCCCCATCATCCTCATTCTTGTCATCTTTATCCAGTAGGTAGGCAGACTATAGTAGGCTAAACAGGGACATCACTGGGGGTGGACTACAGCCAGAGCGGCCAGGGTTTCAGTGAGCATGTCTCATTCAGCCCCAAGCCTGGTTAGTCAAGACAGGAGCATTGAGAAAAGAAGCGGAATAACGGGGACAAGAGGCCTCAAGATTATTTTGAAAAAAGGTGGAGGTGGAGAAAGGGGAACATGGTGAGAGGTATAGGGCCGGGTGTCCTATGAATCCATGTTCACTTTTCAGCAAGACGTAATTATTTAACTGCTCTCTATTGTAACCATTTTAAAAACGGAAAGCAATACGCAAAGATGACAACCTACCATTATAATTTAGAATGGTGGGATTTATGGTGGAAGAACATTTGCTGCGGCCTTGGAGTTGCTATAACAAGTGTGGAAAATGTGAGAGTGACCTGGGTTTCATGAAACGTGTCTGCCCTCACATTAACACCGTTTTGAAGTGGAAGGCCAAGGGTGTTTATTTTTAAAGCTGGGTATCAAGGCAGAGGGCACAGACCTAGACCCAGCCTGGAGGAAAACCACATGATGTTTTGAAAAACCTAAACGCTGTGTCTATTCAATCAAAACCGCTCGGTATGTTTGTGAAGGGGAGAAGAGATGAGGGAATGACAGCTGAGCTGGATGAAGGAGAGAGAAAGAGAGATGCATGGAGATAGAAAGAGGAATAGAGTTCACTTGAAAACAAAGCATAATAAGCATGTCCCATTGATTCAATGTGACTTTCACAGTATTATCGAAAATATAACAAAAACATGTAATGCAGGGAAAAGAAGGCTACAGAGCTGGCATCATCTTCTGGGATACACCCATTCATTACAAACAAAAACAACTAAAAAGAAGGGAAAAGTTGCACGCAAGCCGTGTAACAACGGAGTTTTCAACAAAGTAGGCCGAGACAAACGTTTATATTTAGAAAAAGATCATGCAGAGATGTCCAGTCCTGTAGAACTAACTTCCATGCTGATGTTAACACAGTAGAGCTAGTGCTGCGACATCAATGAGGGCACAATACTTATCAGCAGATGGATTCACCAAGAATGATGCCACTGAATGTCAAAAATGTGTCATACCACCAACTTATATTATTCGGTGTCACTCCGCGGTCTCGTTCAACAGTCCCCTAAACGTGTCGTAGCAAATACTGTAGTGTAGCATGATTGTTTCTTCAATAAGAGCTACAGTATCCATCACAACTCTGTTGTGAGATTGTAACACACGCGCCTCGTTATAAACGAGTTATAAGTGCGTCATTGCAGTTCATCAGCAAGGCCATTTCACAGGGGAAATTACGGTCAACTCAAACAGAGAATAATTCACTCCTGACAGCTACAATACTATTAGTAAACTAGGTGGAGTGACAAAAAAAAATGATTCCATTATATCAACTTCATGGTGTGGTGATTCTGTAGTAAAAGCGAGCAACAATGGGTTTGCAACTAACATTGTCAAGTTAGTCAACAAACAGACAAACGTCTGTACTATATTTATTCACGAATGTTGAATAATATCCACACACACACAAGGACAGAAAGGGATCAGACTGGGCTTTCCCTGCATGGAATTCGACCGTGTTGTCTGTCATTTGACACCCCACAGTGAACCTAGCTGTCCACAGCAGAATAAAAATACATATATGCACATACCTTTTATAATGGCACAAGTTCAGCTTATTCTAAATGCCACTTGATGCGATATGTGTCGGGTAGAAGTCGCTATTCTCTCTTCGATAGTCTTCACGTCATTCTTCCTACAGGAATTTTTCCTCGGGAAGTGGAGGTTCGTTAGCGGAGTGGGGAAGCGAAAAAGGGTGGGACTTGGAGATGAGGGCGGTGTCGACGACGGCGCTTTTGAAACCATCCATCTAGCCTACTGACAGTTTGAGAAGTTGCTGAAAAGGCCAATCGAATTGGGCATTCCCACTTTGACCGGGCATGTATCACGAACGTGTGCAAAAAGGTTGTAAACCGTTTAATTCCGTCCTTTTTCCATTAGCAGAGTGAATGTATCACTCACATTTTGCAACATTGTTCTTATGAGTCAGGGATACTTTGTTACACTGTCAGAGAGATAAGAAAAAAGATGTAAGGACATAATGCAGCCAGTTGTAAATATTTGTAGCTTAACCCTTGAAGTATGGGAAGAATAGCCTTGATTATATAATCATGTCCATGGTTAAATAAACAGCCAATGTAACTGTAACACGTTTTACTGAATTCCAAATGTCTATTACAAATCAAAGAAAACAATGCAGATTAAAAGTGTTTTTCTTTCAACTTTTTTTTAAGGAAGAGGATCCAAGCTTTCTCTTTTTATGTAGGCTACGACTTCACAGAGTAAAACCTATATGGGGTGTGTGCTTTCTCACCAGTAATTGGTTTTTCAGTGCGTTACATCAGCTGCACTGTTGGAACTCAAACATCTTCCTTTGATAAATGATGTATGTGATCTCCGTTCTCCAGAACATTTGTGGCAAACACATGAAGTGAGGCTAACATTTCTACTCATTATGCACTCTCTCAATGGATGTAACATATATCTCCACCAAACTTTAATTACCCCAAAAGTTGGGCGTATCCATTGAGATAACACTTACCAGGGGGCTAAATCCACAAAAAAATGCTTCAGCTGATTGATGATGGCAGGTGTGTACTGCAGTACAGAGACAGTACAGAGACAGTACAGAGACAGTACAGAGACGGAACAGAGACGGTACAGAGACGGTACAGAGACGGTACAGAGACGGTACAGAGACGGTGCAGAGACGGTACAGAGACGGAATAGAGACGATACAGAGACGGTACAGAGACGGTACAGAGACACAACAGAGACGGTACAGAGACACAACAGAGACGGAGCAGAGACGGTACAGAGACGGTACAGAGACGGAACAGAGACGGTACAGAGACGGTACAGAGACAGAACAGAGACAGAACATAGACAGAACAGAGACGGTACAGAGACAGAACAGAGACGGTACAGAGACAGTACAGAGACAGAACAGAGACGGAGCAGAGACGGTACAGAGACGGAACAGAGACGGTACAGAGACGGTACAGAGACAGAACAGAGACAGAACAGAGACAGAACAGAGACGGTACAGAGACAGTACAGAGACGGTACAGAGACGGTACAGAGACGGTACAGAGACAGAACAGAGACGGTACAGAGACAGAACAGAGACGGAGCAGAGACGGTACAGAGACGGAACAGAGACGGTACAGAGACGGTACAGAGACAGAACAGAGACAGAACAGAGACAGAACAGAGACGGTACAGAGACAGAACAGAGACGGTACAGAGACAGAACAGAGACGGTACAGAGACGGAACAGAGACGGTACAGAGACAGAACAGAGACGGTACAGAGACGGTACAGAGACTTTACAGAGACGGAACAGAGACGGTACAGAGACGGTACAGTGACGGTACAGAGACGGTACAGAGACGGTACAGAGACGGTACAGAGACACAACAGAGACAGAACAGAGACGGTACAGAGACAGTACAGAGACGGTACAGAGACACAACAGAGACAGAACAGAGACGGTACAGAGACGGTACAGAGACGGTACAGAGACGGTACAGAGACGTAACAGAGACGGTACAGAGACGGTACAGAGACGGAACAGAGACGGTACAGAGACGGTACAGAGACGGTACAGAGACGGAACAGAGACGGTACAGAGACGGTACAGAGACGGTACAGAGACGGAACAGAGACGGTACAGAGACGGTACAGAGACGGTACAGAGACGGAACAGAGACGGTACAGAGACGGTACAGAGACGGAACAGAGACGGTACAGAGACACAACAGAGACGGTACAGAGACGGTACAGAGACAGAACAGAGACGGAGCAGAGACGGTACAGAGACGGAGCAGAGACGGTACAGAGACGGAGCAGAGACGGTACAGAGACGGTACAGAGACAGAACAGAGACAGAACAGAGACGGTACAGAGACAGTACAGAGACAGTACAGAGACGGTACAGAGACAGTACAGAGACAGAACAGAGACGGAGCAGAGACGGTACAGAGACGGAACAGAGACGGTACAGAGACGGTACAGAGACAGAACAGAGACAGAACAGAGACAGAACAAAGACGGTACAGAGACAGAACAGAGACGGTACAGAGACAGAACAGAGACGGTACAGAGACGGAACAGAGACGGTACAGAGACAGAACAGAGACGGTACAGTACAGTACAGAGACGGTACAGAGACGGTACAGAGACGGTACAGAGACGGTACAGAGACTTTACAGAGACGGAACAGAGACGGTACAGCGGCGGTACAGTGACGGTACAGAGACAGTACAGAGACGGTACAGAGACGGTACAGAGACGGTACAGAGACGGTACAGAGACGGAACAGAGACGGTACAGAGACGGTACAGAGACGGTACAGAGACGGAACAGAGACGGTACAGAGACGGAACAGAGACGGTACAGAGACGGTACAGAGACGGTACAGAGACGGAACAGAGACGGTACAGAGACGGTACAGAGACGGTACAGAGACGGAACAGAGACGGTACAGAGACGGTACAGAGACGGTACAGAGACGGTACAGAGACGGAACAGAGACGGTACAGAGACGGTACAGAGACAGTACAGAGACGGTACAGAGACACAACAGAGACAGAACAGAGACGGTACAGAGACGGTACAGAGACGGTGCAGAGACGGTACAGAGACAGTACAGAGACGGTACAGAGACACAACAGAGACAGAACAGAGACAGAACAGAGACGGTACAGAGACAGTACAGAGACGGTACAGAGACACAACAGAGACAGAACAGAGACGGTACAGAGACGGTACAGAGACGGTACAGAGACGGTACAGAGACGGTACAGAGACGGAACAGAGACGGTACAGAGACGGTACAGAGACAGTACAGAGACGGTACAGAGACACAACAGAGACAGAACAGAGACGGTACAGAGACGGTACAGAGACGGTGCAGAGACGGTACAGAGACAGTACAGAGACGATACAGAGACACAACAGAGACAGAACAGAGACAGAACAGAGACGGTACAGAGACAGTACAGAGACGGTACAGAGACACAACAGAGACAGAACAGAGACGGTACAGAGACGGTACAGAGACGGTACAGAGACGGTACAGAGACGGTACAGAGACGGAACAGAGACGGTACAGAGACGGTACAGAGACGGAACAGAGACGGTACAGAGACGGTACAGAGACGGAACAGAGACGGTACAGAGACGGTACAGAGACGGAACAGAGACGGTACAGAGACGGTACAGAGACGGTACAGAGACACAACAGAGACGGTACAGAGACGGTACAGAGACGGTACAGAGACGGTACAGAGACGGTACAGAGACGGAACAGAGACGGTACAGAGACGGTACAGAGACGGTACAGAGACGGTACAGAGACAGTACAGAGACACAACAGAGACGGTACAGAGACGGTACAGAGACGGTACAGAGACGGTGCAGAGACGGTGCAGAGACGGAGCAGAGACGGTACAGAGACGGAACAGAGACGGTACAGAGACAGAACAGAGACGGTACAGAGACGGTACAGAGACGGTACAGAGACGGTACAGAGACGGTGCAGAGACGGTACAGAGACAGTGCAGAGACGGAACAGAGACGGTACAGAGACAGTACAGAGACGGAACAGAGACGGTACAGAGACAGTACAGAGACGGTACAGTACAGAGACGGTACAGAGACGGAACAGAGACAGTACAGAGACGGTACAGTGACAGTACAGAGACGGTACAGAGACGGAGCAGAGACGGTACAGAGACGGTACAGAGACGGTACAGAGACGGTACAGAGACACAACAGAGACGATACAGAGACGGTACAGAGACGGTAGAGAGACGGTAGAGAGACGGTACAGAGACAGAACAGAGACAGAACAGAGACGGTACAGAGACGGTACAGAGACGGAACAGAGACGGAACAGAGACGGAACAGAGACGGTACAGAGACGGTACAGAGACGGTACAGAGACGGTACAGAGACGGTACAGAGACGGAACAGAGACGGAACAGAGACGGTACAGAGACGGTACAGAGACGGTATAGAGACGGTACAGTGACGGTACAGAAACTGTACAGAGACGGTACAGAGACGGTACAGAGACGGTACAGAGACGGTACAGAGACAGAACAGAGACGGTACAGAGACGGTACAGAGACGGTACAGAGACGGTACAGAGAAAGGGCCTGGTGCCAAAGTAACTCTCTCTCCCTAGCCTATCATTGTCTGTGGGAGCCAGTCCATCAGTGTGGAGTGGTCTGCACCCCCTCCCAGGGAGACAACCGTTGAGCCAGAGAGAGGGTAAATGAAACCAGAGGGACTGAGGAGAGAGACGATAAACCCCTGCCAGAAAAGTATTGTATTAATTTAAGAGGAGCGTTTCATATTTTGCAGAAATCTATTCCATGAGTAATGCAAAGAGGATACTAGCCTCTATTACACTATACTAGAATATTAGAGTAGTGGTCTTTGGTATGGGGTGTTCCTGGTTGGGTCAAGTGGTCAGGAAAAACTCCTGACTCTACCTATAAGGTGTGGTATTGAGCGTACCTGGGGTTAGAGGTCAAGGATGAGGTGGAGGTGAGAAGGTGAGTGACTGAAAGAGGCACATCCTTTCAAATCAACGATTTCAACGATAATCCTGTCTAACTGTTATCTGTTATAACAATTGCAGCTTTTCTTCACCCTGTGGGGGAAGAGGGGGTGGCAAATGATACTTCAGAGACGAGTTCAACAATATGGAGGCCAAAGACAGAATGACATGTGCATTGTCGCGGGCGCTCTGACTGCACTCCTCTCTCACAGCACTCTCTCTCATGTTCCCTAGGGAGCCGAGCAGGACCAGCCCCCCCCCCCCCCCCTCCCCACACACACAGGCCCTCTCAGGATAACTGGTAATAGCTGATAATGAGGTCACGTCCTTTGGGGTTTCCTCTCAGACTCCACACAGCCAGGAGACTCACATATCTGTGGTCTGGGTGGGGGGACTGAGGATTTGAATTTGAGACGGTATGGGCAAGGGGAAACACATTGTTCAAAGTTCTGAAACTAGGACACTGATAGAAATTATGAAAGGGGGAGTGCCTTCTTTTTCGAACCAACTTTTTTTATTGCTACTCAATTTGCCTACGTTTTGTTTGCCTGGCTGATTTTTCGTTTTTTTCAAGTCTCAGCTGGACTGTACAGGAAGTGTGTGCATTATTTACATTAGCAACATGTAAAGCATAACAGGACATACAATTGCACTGTCACTTCTATTCAGTCATCAGCTTTGAACCAGGGATGGGAGAAGACCATCCACACAAATCAAGCAGGGGATTAATCAGGTAGAGAGCCTAATATACCCTGTGAACAGCAAGAAAGGAAGAACGAGTCTTTCTTGTTCTCCCCTGCCTACCTCGGCACAGCCAGCAGCTCTCTCAGATGTTTGGGAAAATGCATGTAATACAATCGCACTTTCAGTCGAGCACATCGGCACGGGCCTAGTTTATGCCGTGTGGAGCAGGATGGGGCTAGGCGGAGAGGGAGAAAAGGGTAAATGGGGACAGGAGGTTCTCCTCCTGTTCTTCCCCAGCCCAGCAGCTAGTCTCTGGGGCTCGCTGTGTTGAAAGATCACCATGTCTTCTGTATATCTGGTTCATGAGAAGTCATACAAACCACGGAAGGAGTCATCATCATGTATACATGAGTGAATATTCCACCCACACTCTTACTTACTCAAACATATCAAATCAAATGTTATTTGTCACATGCTCAGGTGTAGACCTTACGGCAAAATGCTTACTTACAAGCCCTTAACCAACAATGCAGATAAAGAAACAGAGTTTAAAAAAAGATTTACTAAATAAACTAAAGTTTAAAAATAAAAAGAAATAAAAAAGAGACAAGTACATAACAATTACAAGGCTATATACAGGGGGTACCGGTACCAATGTGTCGAGGTAATTTGTAAAGTGACTATGCATAGATAACAAACAGCTAGTAGCTGTTAATGTAAATAGTCTGGGTGGCCATTTGATTCGTCTAGCTGTTCAGCAATCTTATGGCTTGAAAAACATACCCTCGGAGTACACCCACACAAACAAGCACACACAAGTCAACGCAAAAAAGGCATGCACAGGTCGCTTCCAAAGAAAACAAATTATTGCTACATCACATTGTGGAACCCTGGAGTTGTTTTTAAAGCCAGGAAACTTTCACTGAAGCTCTGCCCAGTCACAGCAGGGAGACATCCAAGAGGAGGAGGAGGGATATGCGGAGGAGAGAAGGAGAGAGAGGGTGCAGATGGAGCGAGAGAGTATGAGAGAGAGAGAGTGTAAGTAGAGGGGACATCTCAAAGTAGAGCTCGTAGAGAGAAGCCAAGCCTCTGAGTTGTTTGAATTAGCGTGAGGGTGATGTACACTTCAAACAAGGATTCCGAGAGACCACACAAAAATAATACACACAGATCTACAGCAGAGTACAGGGACTTTCCAGGGCTAGCTAACAAACTTAGATTCTGCTCCCCACCCAGGGTTACACAAGTTCACTTTATACCAGTATTGCAGAATTGGGGCATAAAATAGGAAGTCACTGGGCCTCCAGAGTGGCGCAGGGGTCTAAGGCACTGGCGTCACTACAGACCTGGGTTTGATCCCCGGCTGTGTCACAGCGGGCTGTGACCGGGAGTCCCATAGGGCGGCGCACAATTGGCCCAGCATTATCTGCCTGTGAGTCAGTGTATCAGAGTGTGCATATGCTATCACAACAATTACTCTGTTCTCAAATGTTCCACACCATCCCTCTTTTTTCTGTCTTGCAGGGGAAAAGCTGTGTTTGAAATCTCTCTCTCTCTCTCAGCTTTAACTTCAAAGAGATGTTGAATGTGCAGAGAGACTGAGCTCTCTTATGTAGGCCATGTTTGGAATGTGAGAAACTGGAGGAATATGGTTTTGCTGATAATAAGATAATCACTTTCTGCACAATCAACTCTTTCCCATCCTGTGGGACCTGGAATGTTGCTCTCTTCCTCTGTATCACTGGACACCACATCTGTCAGCTGTGCTTTACCTACAAACACACTGTAGGGTATGACCATATAAACATATCAATCATATAATAGTAGACAAGCCTTATGTGGAATGTTGATCTCTGTTCTTTCCCTAGTTAATTACATGCAATATGCATTTTGACCAAACGTGGCGCTATATATATTCAAGTTCACTGCAGCCTCAGTGCAATTGCTTCATTCACTGTGTAGACCAGGCCTGGGCAAAGGCCGGCCCGGGGGCCGTATGACGCCGACGACCTGTTTCAATACGGCCTGAGGAATCATGCTCAGATCACATAAATCATTTGCGATAGTAAAATTTTGAAAAACGTATTTGCTATTCAAATTAAAAACCCAATGAATACTTGCCTTTGTGTAATGATTTCACTCCCACCACTTGCGGGACATTTATTTTGAAGGCACGTATAAATAACGTAGGGTGTTCCAGCAAGAGTGGACATCGAAATATTTCTTTATTGAGGTATCAGGGAAAGCTGTGTCCTTAGTGTGCAAAGAGAGCATCGCTGTCTTGAAGGACTACAACTTGTCCAGACACTTCCAGACGAAACATGCAGAGAAATATAGGAATATGTCTTCTGAGCAGAGGGCAAGTGCATCGAAAGAGTTGCTTTCTCAGTTGCAAAAGCACAAAGAACTTTTCACAAAACTGCATTCAGCAAACGACGGAATTGCAAGAGCTAGATATGTACTGTCCAACAAAATTGCTAAACATGGCAAGCCATTCGCTGAGGGCGAATCCATTAAAGAATGTTTAATTGACTCTGCAGCAATCCTTTGCCCTGACAAGAAAGATAATGTTTACCTGTCAAGACTAACAGTGACACGGCGTGTTGAGGACATCACAAAGAATATGGAACAACAGTTGAAAGACAAGGTAAAGGATTTCACATATTTCTCCTTGGCCCTGGATGAGAGCAGTGATGCACGTGACACCGTGCAGTTGTTGATATTCTTATGAGGCATAGCCCCATACTTTGACTACTCAGTGTAGTCAATGAAGAGCACAGCCACAGGGAAATATTTATTGGAGGAGGTTAATAACTGTGTGGCAAAGCTGGGACTGAGTTTTGAAAAGTTGTCCAGCGTGACCAATGATGGGTGCCCAAACTTGACATGAAAAAACATTGGCCTTTTGAAAAGGATACAAGATCAAGTAGCTCAGCTGAACCGAGATCAGAAAATGATTTTCCTGCATTGTATCTTTCATCAGGAGGTGCTCTTTCAATGTGTTCTGAAAATGAGACATGTTGTGGATACAGTCATTTAAAGTGGTAAACTTCAAAAGAGCAAAATCTTTAAACCACGGGCAGTTTGTCTCACTATTTCTCACGTTCTGACCATCGTTCGTGTGTGTTTTACTTGTTTTAGTGTTGGTCAGGACGTGAGCTGGGTGGGCATTATATGTTGTGTGTCTGGTTTGTCTATTTCTATGTTTGGCCTGATATGGTTAGTCATTGTCTCTGATTGGGAACCATATTTAGGTAGCCTGTTTGGTGTTGGGTTTTGTGGGTGATTGTTCCTGTCTCTGTGTTTGCACCAGATAGGACTGTTTAGGTTTTCACTTTTCTTGTTTTGTTTAGTTTATTCATGTATAGTTTTCCTTCATTAAAAAACCATGAATAACAACCACGCTGCATTTTGGTCCGACTCTACTTCACCGAAAGAAAACCGTTACAGAATCACCCACCACAACAGGACCAAGCGGCGTGGTAACGGGCAACAGCAGCAATTGGAGGAATGGACATGTGAGGTCGTTATGGACAGCAAGAGTATGGACTATACTACTTGGGAGGAGATAGACAGGTGGGCGGTCGACCCAAGGAGAGTGCCGGAGCCCGCCTGGGATTCGATGGAGCAGTGCGCGGAAGGTTATCGGAGAATGGAGTTGGCGAAGAAACACGGCGGCGCGGAAGAAAGCCCGAGAGTCAGCCCCAAAAATGTATTGGGGGGGGGCTCACAGGGAGTATGGCTATGCCAGGTAGGAGACCTGCGCAAACTCCCTGTGCTTACCGGGGGGCTAGAGAGACCGGGCAGGCACCGTGTTATGCTGTGGTGCGCACTGTGTCTCCAGTGCCGGTGCGGTACATTCCAGCTCCGCGTATCAGCCGGGCTAGAGTGAGCATCGAGCCAAGTGCCATGAAGCCGGCTCTACGCATCTGGTCCCCAGTGCGTCTCCTTGGGCCGGCTTACATGGCACCAGCCTTGCGCTCGGTGTCTCCGGTTCGCCTGCATAGTCCAGTGCGGGCTATGCCACCTCGCCGCACTGGCAGGGCGACCGGGAGTATTCAACCAGGTAAGGTTGGGCAGGCTCGATGCTCAAGAGCTCCAGTGCGCCTGCATGGTCCGGTCTACCCAGTACCACCACGCACCAGCCCTCCGGTGGCAGCTCCTCGCACCAGGCTTCCTGTGCGTGTTCTCGGCCCAGTACCACCAGTGCCAGCACCACGCATCAGGCCTACAGTGCGCCTCGTCTGTCCAGCGCTGCCAGAGCCTTCCTCCTCTCCAGCGCTGCCGGAGTCTCCCGCCTATCTAGCGCTGCCAGAGCCTTCCTCCTCTACAGCGCTGCCGGAGTCTCCCGCCTGTTCAGAGCAGTCAGAGCCTTCCTCCTCTACAGCGCTGTCGGAGTCTCCCGCCTGTTTAGCGCTGCCAGAGCCTTCCGCCTCTACAGCGCTGCCAGAGTCTCCTGCCTGTCCAGAGCTGCCAGTCTGCATAGAGCTGCCAGTCTGCAAGGAGCTGCCAGTCTGCAAGGAGCTGCCAGTCTGCAAGGAGCTGCCAGTCTGCATAGAGCTGCCAGTCTGCAGGAAGCCGCCAGAGCTGCCAGTCTGCAGGATGCCGCCAGAGCTGCCAGTCTGCAAGGAGCCGCCAGAGCTGCCAGTCTGTATGGAGCAGCCAGAGCCGCCAGTCAGCATGGAGCAGCCAGAGCCGCCAGTCAGCATGGAGCAGCCAGGGCCGCCAGTCAGCATGGAGCAGCCAGAGCCGCCAGTCAGCATGGAGCAGCCAGAGCCGCCAGTCAGCATGGAGCAGCCAGAGCCGCCAGTCAGCATGGAGCAGCCAGAGTCGCCAGTCAGCATGGAGCAGCCAGTCAGCATGGAGCAGCCAGAGCAGCCAGTCAGCATGGAGCAGCCAGAGCTGCCAGTCAGCATGGAGCAGCCAGAGCTGCCAGTCAGCCAGGATCTTCCAGATCCGCCAGTCAGCCAGGATCCGCTATTCAGCCAGGATCCGCCATTCAGCCAGGATCTTCCAGATCCGCCAGTCAGCCAGGATCCGCCAGTCAGCCGGGATCTGCCAGAACTGCCAGTCAGCCAGGATCTGCCAGAACTGCCAGCCAGCCGGGATCTGCCAGAGCCAACTACCTGCCTGGGCTTCCTCTCAGTGCTGAGCTTCCTCTCAGTCCCGAGCTTCCTCTCAGTCCCGAGCTACCCCTCAGTCCCGAGCTTCCCCTCAGTCCCGAGCTTCCCCTCAGTCCCGAGCTACCCCTCAGTCCCGAGCTACCCCTCAGTCCCGAGCTACCTCAGTCCCGAGCTGCCCCTCAGTCCAGTGGGGCCCTTGGTGAGGACTACTAGGCCAAGGTCGGCGGCGAGGGTCGCCTATCTAGGGACGCTAAGGAGGTGGACTAAGACAATTATGGAGTGGGGTCCACGTCCAGCGCCAGAGCCGCCCCCGCGGACAGATGCCCACCCACACCCTCCCCTATAGGTTTAGGTTGTGCGTTCGGAGTCCGCACCTTGGAGGGGGGGGTACTGTCACGTTCTGACCATCGTTCGTGTGTGTTTTCCTTGTTTTAGTGTTGGTCAGGATGTGAGCTTGGTGGGCATTCTATGTTGTGTGTCTGGTTTGTCTATTTCTATGTTTGGCCTGATATGGTTCTCAATCAGAGGCAGGTGTTAGTCATTGTCTATGATTGGGAACCATGTTTAGGGTTTTGTGGGTGATTGTTCCTGTCTCTGTGTTTGCACCAGATAGGACTGTTTAGGTTTTCACTTTTCTTGTTTTGTTTAGTTTATTCATGTATAGTTTTTCTTCATTAAAAAATCATGAATAACAACCACGCTGCATTTTGGTCCGACTCTACTTCACCCAAAGAAAACCGTTACACTGTTAGTAGAGACAGAGTCGGGTCATGAAGATCTCCCCTACCACACAAACGTGAGATGGCTGAATTTAGGGAAGGTGCTTAAAAGAATGTGGGACCAGATTGCTGAGCTTTTGCAAATGAAAGGAAAATATGTGGATTTCCCTCAAATGCAAGATAAAGAATGGTTGGCTGATGTTGCCTTCAGTGTGGACATCATGGCCCTCATGAATGAACTGAAGTCCAAACTACAAGGGAAGGGCCTTTTTGCACATCAGATGTACAGCCTTGTCAAAGCCTTCAAGGGAAAGTTACTCCTCCTGACGCGCCAAGTAGAAGCCAACAATCTCACCCACCTTCCGACACTACTAGTCTGTTCCCTATCAGATGACCTACTGACACTACTAGTCTGTTCCCTATCAGATGATCAGCGGGAGAAGAATACAACGATGCTGCATGCGTTGAACGGTAAGTTTTCTCGTCATTTTGGAGGATTTCAAAGTGTTAGAAAATGGCATGTTGTTGGTTTCATCTCCTTTCACCTTCAATGTGGATAACGCTCCCACTGACCTGCAACTTGAGCATATCGGTCTTCAGTCTGATGCAGTGATTGGAGAACTATTCAAAACAATGTCACTGACGAGGTTCTATGCATCTCTCGATGAACAAAACCTTCCAAAGATTAGGAGTCATGCTCAGAAGATGTTTGTACTGTTTGGGTCAACCTATGTACAGTATGTGAACAGATATTTTCAGTGATGAAATATAACAAGGCACAGATCATCTCTTACTGACTCTCACCTCTCAGAAATCCTGTGCATAGCGACGTCAGAAACTATACCTGACTTCACTGCTCTAATCAATCCCCATCAGAGACTTCACTCCTCACACTGATTGAGTAGTTTAAATATAATGTTGAGCTCTCTCTCTCTCTTGTGTTTTTGTGCATACCCGTTAACAAGAGTTCTGTCCATGGTGCTGAATGCACAGTGTACTTTTCCCTCCGTGTAGTTCATTCATTGTTTAATAATGAAAATACCTACCAAAAGGAGAACATGGATGTGGTTTATTTCTGTGCATGTTAAAAAAGTCAAATAAGTACCATATCTAGATGTGATTTACAGTAGATATATCTGTCAACACATGATGTATAATCCTGTAATATGGTTCTGGCCGCGATGGCAAAAAATATATTCTAATGTGGCCCTCCATGGAAAATAATTGCCCAGGCCTGATGTAGACATACATACAGTCGACACCTCAATACTGTTTCTAATCTGAGGCAATCTTTTAAAGTCTACATCTGGTACTGAAACAGTCTCAATGGTTTTGTGTTCACATTAGAAAACCATGAAATGACTCAGTGCCCCTACCTAGTATGATGAGCAATATCCAGTAAAATCTGAGTCACAATGATTTGTTTGTAATGAGGAACAATACTCCCATTACATGTTTAGGGTTCAAGTTAAACTTGAAACATACAATATATTAGACTGATAATGATGATTTAAAACACATTTCTGCTCTTTCACTATCATATGAGAACGGAAATAATCAAAGTCAGACACATGCCTGATCACACCGATATGATTGGGTGAAAATGCTGAGGGGATGCAAGGGGAGGAAGTCAGAGGTGATACACACTGGCCAAAAAGAGATTAAATCCCAGCTGAGTCAGAAAGAATCGCTTTTATTAAGGCACAAAGAATTTACATTTAGATAAATTATTCTGCCTCCCAATCCCCCTCTTCCCCATGTGGCTTCCTTAAAATTGATGTCCCTTACAGAAAAAGAGGTCAGATTTGCTTTTTCACATGTGAAATATCAGTTTTGACACGTTGAACTTAAATTTGACATGTGAAACCATATTTTCATATGCATTACATTTTTTCACATGTGAGGAGAATAACATGTCAAATAAATTATATTCATCACATGCTCTGTAAACAAATCAAATCTATTTTTAAAGCCCTTCTTACATCAGCTGATATCTCAAAGTGCTGTACAGAAACCCAGCCTAAAACACCAAACAGCAAACAATGCAGGTGTAGAAGCATGGTGGCTAGGAAAAACTCCCAAGAAAGGCCAGAACCTAGGAAGAAACCTAGAGATGAACCAGGCTATAAGGGGTGGCCAGTCCTCTGGCTGTGCAGGGTGGAGATTATAAACAGAACATGGCCAATATGTTCAAATGTTCATAGATGACCAGCAGGGTCAAATAATAATAATCACGGTGGTTGTCAAGGGTGCAACATGTCAGCACCTCAGGAGTAAATATCAGTTGGCTTTTCATAGCCGATCATTCAGAATATCTCTACCGCTCCTGGTGTCTCTAGAAAGTTGAAAACAGCAGGTCTGGGACAGGTAGCACGTCCGGTGAACAGGTCAGGGTTCCATAGCCGCAGTTTACAGTTGATTTGTCAGAGGACAAACCATCTACAGAGACAAACTGATATCTTTCCAACAGATGAGAGCTAAACCAGGCCAGAACTTGTCCGTGTAGACCAATTTGAGTTTCCAATCTCTCCTAAAGAATGTGGTGATCGATGGTATCAAAAGCAGCACTAAGGTCTAGGAGCACCTGTCTAACAACAGGTGTAGACTAACAGTGAAATGCTTACTTACGGGCCCTTCCCAACAATGCAGAAATAAATAAAATATAGAAATAACAGAAATAATAATAAACACACAATGAGTAATGATAACTTTTCTATATACACGGGGTACCAGTACCAAGGCAAAGAGCAGGGGTAAGAGGTAATTGAGGAAGATACAGTATGTACATATAACTAGGAATAAAGTGACAAGTCAACAGGATAGATAATAAACAGTAGCAGCAGCGTATGTGATGAGTCAAAAATGGTCAATGCAGATAGTCCGAGTAGCTATTTGGTTAACTACTTAAACTATTTAGCAGTCATATGGCTTGGGGGTAGAAGCTGTTCAGGGTCATGTTGGTTGCAGATTGGGTCTATCTTGGCCCCGGTGATGTACTGGGCCATACGTACTACCCTCTGTAGCACCTTGCGTTTGGATGCCAAGCAGTTGCCTTACCAAGAGGTGATGCAGCCAGTCAAGATGCTCTCAATGGTGCAGCTGTAGAACTCTGAAGGCCCATACACATTTCTTCGAAGTTTTTATTGTCACATACACCAGATAGGTGCATATGTTGTTTTACAGGGTCACCCTGGAGAAAGTTAGGGTTAAGTGCCTGGCTCAAGAGCACATCGACAGATTTTTCACCTTGTCGGCTCGGGTTTTCGAACCAGCGACCTTTCTGTTACTGGTCCAATGCTGTAACCACTAAGCTGACTATGTTAGTGTGTGTGGACCATGATAGATCTTTAGTGATGTGGACACCAAAGAACTTGAAGCGCTCGACCCGCTCCATTACAGCCTCTCGGATGTGAATGGGGGCATGCTCAACCCTCCATTTCCTGAATGGAGGTGTGCTCGGCCCTCCGTTTCCCTCCGGCCGTCCATTTTCAGCTCCTTTGTCTTGCTGACGTTGAGGAAGCGGTTGTTGTCCTGGCACCACACTGCCAAGGTCTCATACCTCCTCCCTATAGGCTGTCTCATTGTCATTGGTGATCAGGCCTACCACCGTTGTGTCATCTGCAAACTTAATAATGCTGTCACACCCTGATCTGTTTCCCCTGTCTTTGTGCTTGTCTCCACCCCCTCCAGGTGTCGCCCATCTTCCCCATTATCCTCTTTTTTATTTATACCTGTGTTCTCTGTTTGTCTGTAGCCAGTTTATTTTGTTTTGTGAAACCTACCATGGTTTGTTCCCCTGCTCCTGTTTTCTTGTCCTTCCCAGTTTTGACCGTTCTGCCTGGCCTGACCCTGAGCATGCCTGCCATTCCATACCTTGCCCCACCACAGTGACTGTGCGTACATATCCTAACCAGAAGCCAAGGATGAGACTAAGCGGGAGACTAATCCAAGCGGGAGACTAATCCGGACGCTTATAAGAAATCCCGCTATGCCCTCAGACGAACCATCAAACAAGCAAAGAGTTAATACAGGATTAAGATTGAATCCTACTACACCAGCTCTGATGCTTGTCGGATGTGGCAGGGCTTGAAAACTATTACGGACTAAGGGAAACTCAGACACAAGCTGCCCAGTAACGTGAGCCTACCAGATGAGCTAAATGCCTTTTATGCTCGCTTCGAGGCAAGCAACACTGAAGCATGCATGAGAGCATCAGCTGTTCTGGATGACTGTGTGGTAACGCTCTCGGTAGCCGATGTGAGCAAAACCTTTAAACAGGTCAGCATTCACAAAGCTGCTAGGCCAGACGGTTTACCAGGATGTGTACTCAAAGCATGTGCAGACCAACTGTCAAGTTTCTTCACTGACATTTTCAACCTCTCCCTGACTGAGTCTGTAATACCTACATGTTTCAAGCAGACCACCATAGTCTCTATGCCCAAAGAAGTGAAGGTAATCTGCCTAAAGGATTACCGCCCCGTGGCACTCACGTTGGTAGCCATGAAGTGCTTTGAACGGCTGGTCATGGCTCACATCAACAGCATCCCGGACACCCTAGATGCATTCCAATTCACATACCGCTCCATCAGATCCACAGATGACGCAATCTTAATCGCACTCCCCACTGCCCTTTCTCACCTGGACAAAAGGAATACCTATGTGAGAATGCTGTTCATTGATCACAGCTCAGTGTTCAATACCATAGTGCATTCGAAACTCATCACTTAGCTAAGGACTCTGGGACTAAATACCTCCCTCTGCAAATGGATCCTGAACTTCCTGACGGGCCGCCCCCAGGTGGAAAGAGTAGGCAACAACACATCTGCCACACTGATCCTTAACACTGGGGCCCCTCAGGGGTGTGTACTTAGTCCCCTCCTGTATTCCCTGTTCACCCACGACTACGTGGCCGAACACGACTCCAACACCATCATTAAGTTTGCTGACGACATAACAGTGGTAGGCCTGATCACCGACAACGATGAGTAGGCCTATAGGGAGGAGGTCAGAGAGCTGGCAGTATGGTGCCAGGACAACAACCTGTCGCTCAATGTGAGCAAGACAAAGGAGCTGACAGCGGACTACAGGAAAAGGTGGGCTGAACAGGCCCCCATTAACATCGACGGTGTTGTAGTGGAGCGGGTCTAGAGTTTCAAGTTTCTTGCTGTCCACATCACCATCTAACTATCATGGTCCAAACATACCAAGACAGTCATGAAGAGGGCACAACAAACATTTTCCCCCTCAGGAGACTGAAAAGATTTGGCATGGGTCCCCAGATCCTCAAAAGGGTTCTACAGCTGCACCATCGAGAGCATCCTGACCGGTTGCATCACCGCTTGGTATGGTAACTGCTCGGCATCTGACCATAAGGCACTACAGACGGTAGTGCGAACGGACCAGTACATCACTGGCGCCAAGCTTCCTGCCATCCAGGAGCTATATAATAGGCGGTGTCAGATGAAAGCCCATAAAATTGTCAGAGACTCCAGTCACCCAAGTTATAGACTGTTTTCTCTGCTATCACACGGCAAGCGGTACCGGAGCGCCAAGTCTAGGACCAAAAGGCTCCTCAACAGCTTCTACCCCCAAGCCATAAGACTGCTGAACAATTCATAAAATCGCCACCAGACAATTTACATTGCCCCCCCCCTTTTGCACACTGCTGCTACTCGCTATTTGTTTGTTACCTGTGCATAGTCACTTCGCCCCCACCTACATGTACAGATTACCTCAACTAGCCTGTACCCCCACATACTAACTCGGTACTGGTTCCCCCTGTATATAGCCTTATGATTGTTATTCTTAGTGTTACTTTTTTTATTACTTTTTATTTTAGTCTACCTAGTAAACATTTTCTTCTTCTTGAACTGCACTGTCGGTTAAGGGCTTGTAAGTAAGCATTTCACGGTAAAGTCTACACTTGTTGTATTTGGCACATGTGACAAATAAAGTTTGATTTGATTTTATTATTGACCCCTGCCTGCCCTGACCCTGAGACTGCCTGCCATTCTGGACCTTTTGCACCCTCTCTGGATTACTGACCTCTGCCTGCCTTTAATTAGTTGCTTGCCTGCCCCTGTACTAGAAATAAGCTTTTGTTTTTTTCGACACTGTCTGCATCTGGGTCCTACCTGAAGCCTGATAGATGGTGTTGGAATCGTGGGTGAAAAGGCAGTACAGGAGGGGACTAAGCACACAACCCTGTGGGGCCCCCGTGTTGACAGTCAGCGTGGCAGATGTGTTGTTGGATACCCTCACCACATTGCACATGTGAAAATCACATTTGCCATTTCACGTGTAAAACAACTCCACATAAAAAAACATCTAATTTGCAGATTAACATGTAAGAAAACTCCACAATCAATCACATGTGAACTTTTTTTTTACATATGAAAAGTTTTTCACATATGAAAAAAATTGAAACAAATTTGATTTTCACATCTGCTTCTTTATCACATATAAACTTACGGAATTGAGATTTTCCACAATCCTATACTTTTGATATCATGGATGGTCAGTCCTTGCATCCATAGCATAGTCTATGGATTTGAGAGTTGTATTTCTCCAGCCCCCTCCCTCAGCTTTTTACCAAAACTGTGTTAATGTTTAAATTAAGGATTTTCCAATCCTCTTGTGATTGAGTTACTTTTGTGCCATCAAGCAGAAGTCGAGAACAAATTTGTTATTAATATTGCAAACAAAAATAATGATATTGAAAGAAATACAAAGATAAACCCCAAAGTATTGATAGCAAAAAAAAATATTGCATGGAAATTATTTTTAAACACCAGAGCAAATTAATTGTATTTGAAAAAAAAAATGTTTTCAGTGAATTTTTCAAAATGAAAATGCAATTAACCCTATCTCTGGTTATGTTACCCTGGCCTTTGCATTCACTGCCTTTTCTCCAGGTGTAAGTTCTGGCATATTAATTCCAGCAACATAACCCCCTGCATCCCACTGCTGGTTTGCCGCTGAAGCTAAGCAGGGTCGTCCCTAGATGGGACACAAGATGTAGATGGAATTGGTCAAAAATTAACATATACAAAATAAATGTGTTGGAATTTATTTTTCACATGAGGAAAAAAACAATTGAAAAATGTACGTATGAATCTTTACACAGGTCCGAAAACCACATGTTTCTTAACAAGTTTTTTTGTAAGGGGTGTCAGGATCCTTATCAAGTAAGGCCATCGAAAAACAGCAGATAATTGATCAGTTAAGCACAGAATGTAATGTTTTTCATATAACCTAACTAAACAGCACACCACAGTGAGGCAGCTGGGAAAGATGAGGAAATTAGTTTGGTGAGTGAGTGAGTAAGTATGGAGTGATATAATGGAAACGTTTGCATGTTTACTCTGTAATCATGTAGACTTTACTCTCTTACTAGCAACAGAGCTGGTCTCCTCACGTTCTTACATCTTCCTCCAGGTCCGATGATTCTGAAACATACACACTACTCAGTAGCCATAAACCATAGCATTCGGATGAAATTACTCTTTTATCATAAGGACCAAAGTAAAATCCTATCAATATCACTATTTTGTGAGATTCGTTTATTTTTATGATACAGTACTCTATTATAAGTGATACAGTCATTCAATGGCTAAACAAACTCTATCTATATGGTAATGGCTGTAATGAGGCAGCTCAGTGTCTGACTGACTGCAGAGAGAGAGCCTGGGGGAGAAGCAACAATGACAAGCTAGTCCCTGGGCACCCACCCGTCACCTTGGTGACAGGACACAGCAGATGACCTTATGTAATCGCAGGGTCGTTCAGGGTCCTAGTGAGTCCCTATGTTCAGTAAAATCGTTTTAATAATGCAGGGGAAGTCTTTGTCAGCCCAAGCAAAACCCTTGCCATCTGTCTACAGTGGGTTGTAATTGTGAGAGATGCCACTGAACACACAACACAGGGCAAACCACACCAGACAGTCAGTCAGCTACAATGTTACTTCCCTCTGTGGGCAGACACAGACGAACCTAGAGAAAAATACATAGAGGGGGGGAGAGAGAGAGTGAGGGGAGAGAGAGAGAGAGAGCGAGAGAGAGAGAGAGAGAGAGAGAGAGAGTGTGTGTGTGTAAGAGAAAGACAAGGCATATCCAGAGAATGGAGAAAGGACGGATAGGGAGACATGGATGAGATGAGATGCTAGCTGCCGCCTCAGGACAGAAATTCTCAACAGGAGAGGGTGGGGAAGGGGGAAGAACATTTGTTATTCTGCTTTTTAAATAAGATAACAGGGGCGGAAGAATGGAAGATAAAAAATGTAAGCTACCTAATGAAAACATCAAATGACCTTTCATTGAAAATTCTTAAACTGATGCTTGGGAACATGTTGGAGCAAAATTCAGGATTGTCTTTCTTTATTCAAATGTTACATCATACCAGACACATATCATACATTACACACAGATCATGTAGACTAGAGGGGAAGTGTTTGCCTTCTATCTAAAACAAGAGATTCTTATCAGCATTTGACTGTTTAACTCCACCTGCCAGGAACGGTACAAACAGCCCCCAATAATCAGTACACACTCAACGACATTTTGAAGAACATAGGCTACAGTCTGGGAAACACTACAATAGGACCTGTAACTGTGTGGAGTCTCTCACGTAAACAGATATTATCTCTCCTTTGGGGCAACCACCTGGATTTCCCCCACAGTCACTGTGGGTAGGAGGAGTTAGGCAAAACAGGCGTGGGAGTAGGGATACAGGCGATGGTTTTAAGAAGTCTGCTGGCACCTCATTGGCAGGCAGCCAGTCTCAATGGAATAACAACTACAATACATACATATGTAGTCATAATTGGGGCTGTGGGGACAATGAGGGCACACAAACTCAAGAGATGCCAAAAATATGTGATACCAAAGTGTAGTGAACTCAGTATTACAGGTCCAAAATACTGTTACATCTTTGTTTGCTGTGAATGTGGCTTTGATGTGGCTTTAGGTGCTATAACCATTGACTGGAGTTAGTGGTTGAGGCCCCAAATTACCCAAATTGCTATGAAACCATTGACTTGGACAATAACAAGAGGAGGTCTCAGAGGAGGGGAGTCCAAGTGTCTTAGTTTGCATCCATCAAATCTTTAATAGGGTAAGACCTAAGACACATTGTTGTGTGTTCGTGTGTGTGCGTGCAACCCTAGGCACAATGCATCAGTGTTATTACCTTGGGGCGCCATGGCATTCCAGGAGTGAGGGAGGGAGAAAGGGTGTGAGGAGTGTAACAAAAGTATCTCGGAGCACAAGGCACCTGCTGTATTTTAGCCATAGCTGTGGGTGTGTAAGTTTACGAAGGAAATCTACCTGATACTCTCTGAGGTGATACGGGATGTTTTAAGCTTTGAGCTTCAGAGCATTAACGACTGAATGTAACCTCCTACAAATGACATGATGTTCAAAGGAAGGTTTGAGGAAGTGTAGCTTCTTTCAACACCAAGTTCACATCTTATTTACACATTTTTTTTTAGAAATGACAGACAATATTTTCACAAGCGGGTAAAAGCAAAGCACATTTGTGTTTTGATATTTTTTTAAATGAAAGATTGGTGAAAAGGTGAAGGTGAAAACCAGAATTGCAGGATGTTGGAGTCCAGACAGAGGCCGCCAAACCTATAAAGGCTGACTCATCATTACCTATTGGTCTCCCAGTGAAAACTACACCAACATGCAATTTTAATATTTCAAAGACCATTACTGTTTTACAACTCTTTAACAAATGACAGACCTTCTATAACAGATGATTGTGTGTGTGTGTGAGCGCCGAGGAACCATTGTGAAGTTGTTGTGTGTGAGCGCCTTGGAACCATTGTGAAGTTGTTGTGTGTGAGCGCCGAGGAACCATTGTGAAGTTGTTGTGTGTGAGCGCCGAGGAACCATTGTGAAGTTGTTGTGTGTGAGCGCCGAGGAACCATTGTGAAGTTGTTGTGTGTGAGCGCCTAGGAACCATTGTGAAGTTGTTGTGTGTGAGCGCCGAGGAACCATTGTGAAGTTGTTGTGTGTGAGCGCCGAGGAACCATTGTGAAGTTGTTACTTAACTGACTGGCGGAGTTAATAGTGAAAAAAACTCATCATCAACCATCATAACCACTGTCTGTTTAAACTTCCTCTTTGTCGCTCATGGAGATGTGACACATTTCTGCTTCCGTTTTTTTAACTCCTGGGGTAGGCAGTGACATTTATTGGGGTGTCGGGGAGCATGCAGTGCTGGACGGGCGGCCAGTTGTGCCCCTCAACTGTAGCCCCCTATTCCTATATGTATTCTGTATTGTCCTGTATTGTCCTAGCCACAGAGAATCAGCAGGCCGTTTTCATCACCAGCGAAATGGGACTTATCCCTATCTCGTTGAGGGCAACAGCCATAAAAAAAAAACGGTCAAATTCTTCCACTCCACATATCAGACAAGTATCCCTTTGTTGGCTTTTTGTCTTCCCATGCGCACATCCTCTTGTGCGGACAGCTGAAGACTCTACATCATTCTCTCTCTCTCTCCTTCCTGTGAAAAGGTTTTTCATTGAGAAATGTGACTTGCCAAAATGCCAAATGTCAAAGTCAAAGTGTCTACAGGTAATTGTTACCCATGGTTAAACATTAACTTGGCACAATATCACAGTTGGCTAGCCTACTGCTGATAACCTTGGGGAAATAACAGAGCATAACAAAAGAAATAAGTACATTTTACATCTAGATAATGAAGTTCTCTAAGAAAACGTACAGAAAGCCAGAGCTAGGAACACGTTATAGCCTAAAATAGATTTTGTAGTGAATGGCCTATTTTCTATTCTTCTTCTAGAGAAAAAACTCACAACAGTTGCCCCTCCTCTTACCAAACACCCACAGGCAGTCTGGCGCTCACACCTTGTCAGTGCTGACAGCTATTCTCTAAGGGTTATATACAGGGTTAGGCAGCTCAAACACTGGAACCTTTTCTATGTGGCTGTACTGTGTAGCCCGGGTGCCGGTGCAGTGTCTGATGTGCTGAAGTGTCTGGTAGTTGCCAAAATGACATTTAAAAATAGCCGAGTCTTTGAAAGATAAACTTCCAGTCATGTATGTCTGAGCTCCTTTTCACACGCTGCTGTGGCTGTCTGAGTTTCTGGGAAGAATGCGGTTTCTTTTCGCCTTCCACTTCACGTTTCTGTTTCTGTCACTATCGTATAGCGAAGCCTATAGTCCGCGTGGGCAGTTGTGAAGAGCACCGTTCATAGGGAGACAAACATCTTTAGACATCGACGGAAAACCATAACCAACACTTTTAGCAGAGGAGCAGACGGGTTCCCGACTGTGTAAAGGTACAACTTTTTTTTACAGCACTAATCTGTGATATTCTATTTCTTTCCTAATTTCACCATAACGTGTGTGTAGCCTACCGGTTAATACATTCAGTGTGGAGACAATGGATGTATTGACAAAGCAGAGGCAAGTGTTTCTATGTTTTAAAGGTCTAATAGTGAACCTCAGATTTGGCCTGCTTCACATTGTGCTAAATTAGGCTACAACCCGTTACAAACCAGTTCTTACATTTGTGTTGTTGATAGTTATCAAGTCAAGGTAACATATTCATTTCTTTGTCAGATTGACCGATACAGTAGACAAAAATAAA
Source organism: Oncorhynchus mykiss (assembly GCF_057628025.1). NCBI lineage: Eukaryota > Metazoa > Chordata > Actinopteri > Salmoniformes > Salmonidae > Oncorhynchus > Oncorhynchus mykiss. The sequence goes on along the minus strand of NC_143027.1, from coordinate 58,192,915 downwards.
TTGCTCTGAAGTATGTGACAGTTGATTTTGGCTAAATTTCTTCAGAATTGTATCTGTTCTTACTTTTAGTAGGCGTAATTGTAATGGTATTACTTATTACTATTATGAAATGCAGAATCAAAGGATGAGGTGCTGCTAGTATTTTCAACAATGCTTGGATGATGGTTTTGGTGCAGTTTAATGTTTGCCCACTTCCTTGACAGGTTGGCAAAATAATACAGTTCAGAATAAGCTATATGGAATTGTTTTAAGAAGGTCATACCAATGATCATTTAGCTATTTGAATTAGAATTTTAAGTATAAAAAAAATATGTTAAAAATTATTTGATGAAAAATAAAATGTGGCCTTACTGCCATTAGCCCATACAAATGCATTGAGTAACAGATTCACTACATGGAACAACAGATAGTCCCCCCCAAAAATCTAAAGGAAGTTTGTTCTGAAGTGTCTCTCCTATATCTGAGAGATATAGTTAATTTGGAAAGTATACAGACCCCTTGACTTTTTCCACATTTTGTTACGTTACAGCCTTATTCTAAAATTGGTTAATACGCACCTCTCTTATTCAGAGGGGTTGGGTTAAATGCGGGAAGACACATTTCAGTTGAAGGCATTCAGTTGTACAACTGACTAGGTCTCCCCCTTTCCCCTTATACATTATACATTACCAGTCAAATGTTTGGACACACCTACTAATTCAAGGGTTTTTCTTTAATTTACTATTTTCTACATTGTAGAATAATTGTGAAGACATCAAAACTATGACATAACACATGTGGAATCATGTAGTAAACAAAAAAGTGTTAAACAAATCAAAATATATTTTAGATTCTTCAAGGTAGCCACCCTTTGCCTTGATGACAGCTTTGCACACTCTTGCAATTCTCTCAACCAGCTTCACCTGGAATACTTTTCCAACAGTCTTGAAGGAGTTCCCACATATACTGAGCACTTGTTGCCTGCTTTTCCTTCCCTCTCTGGTCCAACTCATCCCAAACCATCTCAATTGGGTTGAGCTTGGTTGCTTGTGGAGGCCAGGTCATCTGATGCAGCACACCATCACTCTCCTTCTTGGTCAAATAGCCATTACACAGCCTGGAGGTGTTGGGTCATTGTCCTGTAGAAAAACAATTGATAGTCCCACTAAGCACAAACCAGATGGGATGGTGTATCGCTGCAGAATGCTATGGTACCATGCTGTTTAAGTGTGGCTTGAATTCTATATAAATCACAGACAGTGTCACCAGCAAAGCACCATCACACCTCCTCCTCCATGCTTCACGGTGGGAACTACACATGTGGAGATTATCCGTTCACCTACTCTGTGTCTCACAAAGACACGGTGGTTGAAACCAAAAATCGAAAATTTGGATGCACATTGCAAAATTCTAATGCACATTGCTTGTGTTTCTTGGCCCAAGCAAGTCTCTTCTTCTTGTTGCTGTCCTTTAGTAGTGGTTTCTTTGCAGCAATTTGACCATGACGGCCTGATTCACGCAGTCTCTTCTGAACAGTTGATGTTTCTTGAACTCTGTGAAGCATTTATTTGGGCTGCAATCTGAGGTGCAGTTAACTCTAATTAACTTAGCCTTTGCAGCAGAGGTAACTCTGTGTCTTCCTTTCATGTGGCGATCCTCAAGCCGCCAGTTTCATCATAGTGCTTAATGGTTTTTGCGACTGCACTTGAAGAAACGTTCAAAGTTCTTGACATTTTCCGGATTGACTGACCTTCATGTCTTAAAGTAATGATGGACTGTTCTCTTTGGTTATTTGAGCTGTTCTTGCCATAATATGGACTTGGTATTTTACCAAATAGGGCTATCTTCTGTGTACCACCCCTTCCTTGTCACAATTGGCTCAAACGCATTAAAAAGGAAAGAAATTCCACAAATTAACTTTTAACAAGGCACACCTGTGCATTGAAATGGATTTCAGGTGACTACCTCATGAAGCTGGTTGAGAGAATGCCAAGAGTGTGCAAAGCTGTCATCAAGGCAAAGGGTGGCTACTTTGTAGAATCTCAAATGTAACATATTTTTTGATTTGTTTAACACTTTTTTGGTTACTACATGATTCCATATGTGTTATTTCATATTTGTGATGTCTTCACTATTATTCTACAATGTAGAAAATAGTAAACAATTTAGAAAATAATACCCCATAATGACAAAGCAAAAACAGGTTTTATTAATTTTTGCAAATTTATTAAAAATAAAAACAGGAAATATTACGTTTACATAAGTATTCAGACCGCTTACTCAGTACTTTGTTGAAGCACCTTTGGCAGCGATTACAGCCTAGAGTATTCTTGGGTATGACGCTACAAGCTCGGCACACCTTTATCTGTGGGGTTTCACCCATTCTTCTCTGCAGATCCTCTCAAGCTCTGCCAGGTTGGATGGGGAGAGTCGCTGCACAGCTATAATCAGGTCTCTCCAGAGATGTTCGATCGGGTTCAAGTCCGGACTTTGGCTAGGCCGCTCAAAGACATTCAGAGACTCCTGTGTTGTCTTGGCTGTGTGCTTAGGGTTGTTGTCCAGTTGGAAGGTGAACCTTCACCCCAGTCTGAGGTCCTGAGCTCTCTGGAGCAGGTTTTCATAAAGGATCTCTCTTTACTCCGTTACTCTCTCTTCACTCCGTTCATCTTTCCCTCGATCCGGACTAGTCTTATGCTATGTTTTCTCTTCTCAGACAAAAGGTGGTGGAGTAAAGCTTGTTGCATGTCTGTCTGACTCTCACTTGCTTTGACTGCTTTGCCACTCCAAGCTATACTACTCTGAAGTGGTGTACAGATGCGTTCAGTGACAGACAGGGTGAATCACTGATGTTGAAGACATCAAAATACTGCAGCTTAAAGACATTTTGAACCAGAGTTCATTGGATAGGGCAAGTTTCAATTGAAGCCACAGTGTCACAAATGCAGCATCTTTGAAACTAACGGGCGAAAAGAGTGGGGAAGTGTGAAAAATTGCGTGTGCGAATTTACCCGTCTCATCAGAATGATCAACATGGAAATTTGAGTTTCTTACACAATGGTATGTCTAATTCTTGTCACCAAGCTCATGCATTATGTGGCTAGCTACTATACAACATGCTTTGGCCTTGAGCATTTATAACTGTATGAACTGTCAACACGCACACACAAACACGCACACACAAAGTTGAGAAGTGAAAAGGGACATTCTTTCACTGCGTTGAAGCCCTCGGCTTGAACAATGGAGAGGGGGTGGGAGCAGAGACTGGGTGGAGGTCGGGTTCGCCCTTCTCAAACAGACGAGAACTGAGCACCTTGTGTGCACTTGTTGATTATGTGAAGTCTGATTATGCGGTGGGGGGGCGGGGGGGGGGGGGGGAACTGTGCATTTCTTATTTCTTATAAGTATAGTCCAACAAATTCCTAACTGGAATTACACAATGCACTACTTGAAAAGTACAAAACCGTAGTATAGCTTATCAGTAGTATGATCTGTTTGCCAAGAGGGCCACGCTCAGAGAGGAAGAACGAGTGGTTGGAAATGGAGAAGAGTAGTATTGCAGACTTGTGTGACCGGACCCCATTGTGTTAGATTATGTGTGAGATATGTTCTGAGCATAGGACAAATATTGTGTAGGGAGGCAAGATAGGTAAAGACTTGGTTATAAACTCCACTCAGAGGAGAAAAGTGTGTGGAAATGGAGAAGTTCCTCAACACCTGAAACGGGGAAGTCGGGGAAGATACGCCTTATTAAAAATACACTTTTGTTGTGACTCTCTCACCACATAGGGGAAATACAGAGACCACAATCAAGACATATAGAACACGTCATTCACTGTTCTGTTTGTGACATCTCTCATATGATATCATCATATGATGCTGTTTTTTTACAGGAGGCCAATTGTGGGATCGATTGATGTCTCACTCGTGTTGGTGCTCACGCTCATGCCATAAGAAATACATTTTGGCGTCCATGAGAACATCCGTAGGAAACCTTTCTGTGTCAACATTTAGCTCAGTGCTTGTTGGTGTGTAGCATTTGCGGGTGACAGGTTTCTGATGTATGTTGTACAGCTAGCAAAGTTGATCAAAAATAGCTAGCATTGTTAACGTTAGCTAGCCAAAATTCCGTCCAGTCCCCTCAATCTTAGTCCTCTTTACACTACACTACTTTGACGACGCAAACTAGTCCCAGGAAATATACTTTTGTATATTTAGACATATCTCTAGACAGATCTAGATTCAAATCTGTCTTCAAGAGATGTCTTCCACACTGAGGTCCTGTGGGAGACATCTACACCACATACCCCCCTCTGAGTCATACAGCATAAAGATAATGTCTCTGCAAGTATTACCTTAACTTAATACCAGTAGACAGCATTTTTGTCTGTTAGCCAATTTGTAAAGTAAAGGCTTTAAAAATATCCACACAAATATTTGTAAATAATATCATTGCATTAATCATCAAGTGTGCAACACTATGCACAATATGGTTTAGATGAGAAGCTCCTGTATAGTTTGAATTGGTTTTCCTTATTTTGTTTGTCTATACACTATGGTATTTACGATATGCTAATAGCTGCACTCACACAGGAAGCAGTAACCACATATGAGGCTGGTGTGAACAGAAAAGTTGTAATCTGATGTTGAAAAGAGATAGATCTACCAATGTAGCAGAATTCACCCTTAACTAGCTTCCATGTGTAGTTACCGACTGGAAATACACACTTTTTAGCATAAAATAAAATAAATAATAATAAAATAATAAAATATGGGTGAAGTATTAAACATTGTTACATTTTACCCAAGTTATCTGTTCTTGCAATTTGTAGTCTATGACATTTCAGATTTACATATAATAATTTTTCACAAAGTAGTTTGGATGTAGTGAACTACTTTTCCCAAGTAACTTTAAATAAGTAAACTATCATTTTCTTCAGGGTAGCTTTAGTGTAGCTTCATTTCTTCCAGTGGGACATTTCTATACACTCTGTGAAAAAAGGGTGCTCTCTAGGGTTCTTTGGCTCTCCCCATAGGAGAACCCTTTAAAGAACCCTTCTGGATTCCATGTAGAACCTTTTATACAGAGTGTTCTACATGGAACCCAAAAGGGTTCTACCTGGAACCAAAAATAGTTATCCTTTAGGGACAGCTGAAGAACCCTTTTGAACCCCTTTTTTTTAAGAAGCTTCACTAACACTTAAAATTGTACACAGGTAGGTCACATGTCTGCCACTACAGCTCAGTTGGAATTGAAATGAAAGACTGTGGCGTGTGTCTGTGGGAAGATGCTTCGATCACCACGGCAGCAGCCACATGGGTTGTACACGTCTTCTGCAGAATAGCTAATGTGATATATTTTCGTTCTCAGACAGGGAATTAGTGTGAATACAGTGAATTAGCATTGCATTCATTGGTAAGTCTGCATCTGTGAGCCCTCAGAACACACACACTTGTCATCGAAGACAGTGAAAACAAGACACACTGAATGGTGTCTACGGGACTGATGGAAGTAAAACAGTGTTCTCATTGATAAGAACTCAAGAAAGGACACCGAATGTATTTTTAGGACTGAACAAATGTTTCAGGAAATAGTTAATTATAAAAAATAAATAAGAATAAGTGTATCTAAGAAGAGGAATGGTGTCTAGGAGATGTGTTGTTTCGAGAAGACAGGATAAATAATGAGATAATTGCCCCTGGAAGGAATGGTACAGATATGTGTTTGAAAGAGTGGCTGCAGTCACCCTTGGACAGATCTATCCTGCTTTTCACGGAGAGAAGTGTCTGGAACACTAATTAAAGTTGAGTTGTACTCATGTTTTACAACTGTGTTGTTCTTCTTGCTATTTATAGAGGTCAAAGGTGAAACCATACAGTAACAATGGGGCCCAACCAGGGGTTTGGAGGGACCCTGTGGATGATCTTTCTCTTTACCCTTTTTGCATCAGGTAAGAGAACATTTTATTTGCAATGGTCTACAAATAAAGCTAAATACTGTATAAATTGAGAGGGATTCTGTTTCTTTAAAATTCCAAAAGTAAAACATAAATAATTCTCAAAAACTGTCCAAACAGGATCAGGGGAAAACGACAGGAACTTCAAAATGTGTGGAACCTGGCGCCATGGCAATGGGAAATTAACTCTGGCTCACGATTTTAAAAGGGGCTGTGGCCACATCACCATCTCAGCCAATGAGAGCTCCCTGTCCATTCATGGTCAGATAACGGCCCAATGTCAGAACTCTTCTGTCATCGAGCTGGGCCCGAGCCCAGAGGCAAGAGAGAGACCCTTCTGTATGTACTGGGAGCCACTTCTGGACCACCTCTGGGTAGAGGTGAATGGAAAGAACCACACTCTGTGCTGGTCGTCTGGTCTACAGGGGAACTGCTGCACTGACCTGTCCCAAGGCAAAAAATACGGGATTTCGATGTACGGGATACTCAACGCGACACAACAGGATGATATCATAAGTTACAAAATACACCCAGCCTATGGGTTTTTTGGCGGAATGATCAACTGCAGTAAGCAAGCCGTTGAGTTATCTTGTCAGTTATATTGTGTGATGAGGAAATCAACTTTAATAAGTTATTGTTAATCTAACTACACTTTGGGTGTGTTGTACAGTCTTGACAATATAAATACTAGACTGCTTCTGAATGGATCCTTTGCCTTTCAGAAAACGAGTTTTGTGAAGAGGCGAGTAAGGGATCCGGTGATAAAGTGAACATGTAAGTTGTACCTCTTTGTTTTGAATTACACCCCTCCATGTCATCTCTCAAACTCATTTATCCTCTGTGTCTATGCATATCCTCTTGAGTTGACTAACCAGCATGACAAGATGTTGTTGTAAAACATGTTTAGGGCAGTAGTGAAGTATGACGCCATCTATTATGAGTGAGCCGCAGAGCTTAGGCCACAAACCAAAAAAAATTGAGCTCAGTGTGAATAATGGGTGGGGTCTGGTTTGTACACAAAACTTCCATCTATTGTACAGCAGTTTCTATATCACCATCACATGCCCAAAAATAAAGCCTATATGTAATGCATAGAAACAACCTGTATGAGATAGATTGGGTTAAAAAATACTGTGTCTGTATTGGTCTGTAGGATAGAGGAGACATTGATGAGGTCCAAGGTGCTGGGGAACGTGGTGCTGCCCTGTGCCATGAGCACTGTGGTGGAGATGAAGGAAGGCTTTCAGGGCTACAACATCACTCTGCCTGTAAGACCGCACACACGCACGCACACACACACACACACACACACAGTTATAGGATTTGTATAAATAACTTGTGTGTTGGTGTTGTGCAGGCGCCTCGAGGAGTTCCTCCTCAAATGATTCCATCAGTTCACCTGCCTTCTTGTCTGAAACCTCCAGAAAAGAAAAAGGTCAAGGTTGTCTGCACCTACTTCAAAAACAGTACCTTTTTCCAGGTAAGAGCCAATGGGGTTTTCCACTTGGCTGCTACCCTAGTCTATGTAAGCTGTACATGACAGTTTACACTAAAGCACCAAAACAGTCGTAGTCCGAGACTGAGTTTAATCGTTGTCCATAGACTATGAAGTGTAGTTGTGATTCTGGTTGTTGTGTGTTCACAGTGGCGTTCTAAGGCAAACCACAATGGCGTCAGGATTCTAGAAGATGTGGTGGGAATCACCGTGGAGAACGAGATCATCACCAACCTTACAGAGCCAATCAGGATTGGTTTCCATCATTCTGTCATACCAGTAAGTGTGTGTGTGTGTGCCTGGCTGCATGTGTGTGTCTTAGTTAGACTTGAAGTGCCGCCGTTTTTCCCCTCCTTGATGTATTTTGCTGTCTCAAACTCTCCGAGCACAAACCCCTTTCAGAAGCGAAAGGAAACAAAAGTGGAAGATTTGTAGAAAAAAAATGTATCTTATCTCAGAATGAGTCACTCTAGCAATTGTACTGTAGCAAGTAGCTTTTTATTCAATACTGTACATCACAGGGGTGTTGCCACTGAGTACAGTAGATTTGTATTCTTAAACAGTTGTACAGTTAGAGTAAAGTTAACTTTCTGTTGTATGGTTGTAGTGTTTAGTGTTTCTGGACTTTATCTCAGCATGGCCCTTAGTGTTATCACTTTTAGATATTTTGAATGATACTGGTACCTCAGTTCAATTGAACATGTTTTATTCAGGTCATTGTACACTTGGTCCTTTCTGTTCAGTATGTGAGTCGGTCAACAGTAACACTTGTAAAATATGATTGCAGCTCATCTTGCATGCCAGACAGATATACAGTATTTGGTATGTGTTGTTGTTCAGTATCCAGGTCACCATCTAGTGGTGAATTAAATATGTTAGTCCCTACTTGCCTCTCACCTCCCTTTTGTGACTTTTCTTTTTCAGACAAGTCACTCAAGAAAATGTGTTTCTTGGGACACAAAGAAAGGTTTGTAAAGAAACATGTTTAATCTTTGTTGCAATAATAGCGTACTTATTTGTATTATTCTTTTTTGTATTGAATATAGAGGATGTTTATTAATTATTAGAAACCAGGTCTTGAGCCCTGAATGCTGATTGGCTGAAAGCCGTGGTAAATGAGAAATTATAAACCAGGTAGTTTGACTCCTGGATGCTGATTGGCTGAAAGCCGTGGTATATCAGGCAATATACCACAGGTATGATGCGAAATTACTTGTTTACTGTTCTAATTATGTTGGTAACCAGTTTATAATAGCAATAAGGTACCTCTGGGGTTTGTGGTGTATGGTCAATATAGCATGGCTAAGGACTGTATCCAGGCACTTCTCGTTGCGTCGTGCCCTAAGCTGTGGTAGATTGGCTATATACCACACCACCTCGGGCCTTAATTCTTAATTATGCAGGGTTAGCATTTCCAGGTCTTGCTAAGGCTATTGGTATTGGTTTAATTGTTGCAGATCCAGCAGAGGTCACATGGAAAAAGGAAGGTTGTGAGACCATACAGAAAGGTGCAGAGGACACAGAATGCCACTGTAATCATCTCACATACTTTGCCATCCTAGTGGTGAGCTATAACCTCTATCATGGAATATTTCCATGGGCAATCATTTGAATAAATCAATAATAACTAATCTCAAGTAGATTTGTAATAGTAGGCCTAAAATTGGTTTTGTCTTCTACTCACCTCAGCAATTGGAACCACGACCAGTGCGCCATCTGAAGGCTCTAACGGTCATTACATCAATGGGCTGTGCCGCTTCTACGTTGAGCTGTGTTGTCATCATGATCTTCCTTAACAAACAGAGGTACTTCTCCTCACGCGCAAGGGTCTGTCTCCCTGCAGCCCGTCCTACCCATAATATCTCCTACCAGGCCTCAACATGTGACAATACTTCCTAATCATGTTGTGCAAATATCTCAGATGTCATCATGGGAAATTCCTAAATGTCTTAAAAAAAACAAGATATGAGTGATATTCGTTTCATAACAGTTACCCACTCTCTCTTTGTCTATTTATTTCTCTCCCTCCATCCCCCCTTCCAACCCTCCCTCTCACTCCCTAACTTTCTCTCCTCTTTTTGCACTGTGGCAGGAGAAGGATGAACCCATCCACTGCGGTCCATCGAGGTCTGGCCATAGCACTGTTCCTTCTTAGCTTCCTCTTCTTCCTGACAGGGATTGTGGCCAACGTGGGAGGGAACAAGGCATGCTGTGTTTTTGGGGCGGCTCTCCACTATGCTCTGCTCAGTTCCTTCTCCTGGATGTCTATTGAAGGGTTACACACCTTTTGGTTGGTCTATGTAGTGTTCAGCCCCTCCCCCAGTCCTTACGTCTGGCACCTGGTTGGCTTTGGTGAGTGGAAACATACGCAAATAATTGGTTTATATTCCACTGCTCATTGTTGGTAGATGAATACAATTGACTTGAGTACAACTTTAAGCCATTGACTGTTACTGTTCTATCATTTTCATCCTCTGTCCAGGTGTCCCAGCTGTTCCGGTCATTGTACTGCTTGCCATTGGAAAAGTCTATGGTGTGATAGAGGTTGTGTCCATTGATGATGTCGACAACTCCTACTTGATGTGAGTGCACTTTGGATCTACTGCACCTGAAAGATGAACAGTAGTTCAAGTTTGGACATTTGACTGAGGTGCTGAGTAAGTCAGCCCAGTGATTCATACTTTTTCACCATGGTCTTCTAGGTGCTGGATGGATGTCTCTCCAGACTCTGTGGGCCTACTAGCCCATTACTTCATCAACCTGACCTTCCTGGCTGTAGTGGTCCTCTCTGGTCTGATCATGCTCTTCCTGGTCCAGAGAAAAATCCAGAACCGAGACGAGTGGAGAAAGAACAAGGTGGCGTTCATCAGTATCTGGGGTCTCAGCTGCCTTTTTGGGACCTCATGGGGCCTGGAATTCCTGGACTTTGGACAGCTCTCTGAGTTCATCCTCTTCCTTTTCTGCATCCTCAACTCCCTACAGGGTAGGTCCACCTCTGTTGAGTCTAACAAAAGGTCCATATGGTCACATGACCAGAGGAGGCTGTCAGAGCCAACCGTCCATTGTGTTGCTTTGAAACAATGCCCTGTAAAAGTGTTCTGTTTCAGCAGCGTATCAGGAGAAAACCTCCCTGCAACCAGTCTGCTAGAAGTTCACCATAAAGCTGTACTTTATGGTGTGACCATTTTAAGATACCTATATGGATTTGTTTCCATGTCATTTGTTCCGCAACTGTTGAAATAAGTGACATTCAATATGGGTTTAGCTGTTACAGATCGCTTAGAATGATGTTGGTTATAGGCTGTTTTGATATCAGAATCTGGAATCTAATTCTGGAGCATAGATTCTAGCTTCTTTAAGGTGTTATTGGCCCATCACAGAACTAATCTGAAACATTCTGTGGTCTGTCCCATAGGTTTCTTCCTGATGCTTCGATTCTACATTCTTGATCGGATGCAGAAACAATCGGGGTCTAGTTTGGATGGTAGCAGTAGCACAGCATCTTCCACCAGGCAACACATGCTACAGGAGTAGAGCTGAGCTGGGGTACATGGGATACCAAATTTTTGTAGGGTAAAAGGAGGAGCAATGTACCAAACACTGTCACTCAGAACATTCCAACTCTGGGGTTGAGATTCAGAATATTGTACTGCACAAGCCATTTCCATACACATATCTGAGTGACTGTAAAAAAACTACTGTCAAAATGAAAGCTTAAAGCTAAAATCTGCATAAGGTGAAACAGCGCCACTGGTCGCCCCAGGCGCATTTGTTAATTTTTTTATTTTTTTTTAACAGGGCAGAGATGCATCCTGCATCGTGGTAAAATAATATAGTACTCTGCTGATCTATCGCATGTGCGATGATGTCAGAGGCAAAAAAAAACAAAACGGGTGTTCGTTGTTTGAAGTAACGTCCTTGTTGTTGTAATATTGCAAACGGACGTTGCAGTTTCATCGCTATGGAGTCCAGCTTTAAGCCCCAGGGCGACCCTTAAAATGGTTGTTTTATTCTGTGTACGTTTATTATCTCATAGATATCAGTCATTCCAAACTTGAGCCTCATCGTTTTTGTTTACCCATTACCCATCATGTTGTCAAATCCCACATGTAACAAACTTTCATACATAGTTTTAAAGAGAATGGCAGCCCATACATCAGTCATACAGATGTTAGAAGAAGTTAGATGAAACTGAAATGTGCTGTATGGGAGACATTCCAATTCAGATGGTGGATAATCGGTAGGTGATTTGTAATTTACAACGTCTCTAAAACTATGTACTGTTTCAGTGATTTTTTTCCCCATCTACTTTACCTAGAAAGGGACTCATAGAAGTGGCGCTCTGTAGAATGTCTGCTGAGTGTCTTTCAGATGATGGCCTATGACATTTGGTTGAAGTTGGCAACTTGCTCTATTCTGTGACCGACACACTGTACATTCAGATCATAGTTACTGGACTGTTTTTTTGCACTTTATTTTTTCACTCGTACAGATATTTATTTTTTAGAAAACATGACTGGTTGTGTCGCTCACATCATTGTGTGTATATATTTTGCAACTTTTGAAAACGTATTGTAGTATTGTATTTGTATATTAGTATGAATGTAAATGTGTATTGCTTCAATTAAAGTTTACTGTACAAGAAAAGAACACCAGGCCCTTACTTTGAATGTGTAACTACAAAAATATATAATAATTGATGTCTATATAATCCATAAGTTAAATATCTGCACTGTATACAACTACAATGACAGACTGACCAGTTGAATCCAGGTGAAAGCTATGATCCCTTATTGATGTCACCTGTTAAATCCACTTCAAATCAGTGCAGATGAAGCGGGGGAGACACGTTAAAAGAATCATTTTTAAGCCTTGAGACATGGATTGTGAACGGGCAAGACAAACGATTGAAGTGCCTTTGAACAGAGTATGGTAGTAGGTGCCAGGCGCACCGGTTTGAGTGTGTCGAGTAATGCTACGCTGCTGGGTTTTTCACGCTCAACAGTTTCCTGCGTGTATCAATAATGGTCCACCACCCAAAGAACATCCAGCCGACTTGACACAACTGTGGGAAGCGAAGCATTGGAGTCGACACGGGCCAGGATTCCTCTGGAACACTTTTGACACCTTGTAGTCCATGCCTGACATATTGAGGCTGTTCTGAGGGCAAAAGAGGGTGCAACTCAATATTAGGAAGGGGTTCCTAACACTGAGTGTACAAATGTATGTTGATGCTGTAGTTTTGGTTTACAGTAAATTGCAGAGGTTCAAAGGGAAAACACTGAGTGTATCATGATTGCTTAATTGAAGGATGATTACAGTGACAGTGTGGAAACTTGCACAACAGGGTTTTTACGTGGCCACACACTGGGTTACTTCAGAGTGACAGGGAGCAGGGTAAATGCACTCATTCTCCCTCAGAATGAGGAAGTAAGCCATCAAACTGATACTTATGCTTCTTTTAGGCTGTCAATGAGATGTCCATTCCTAAGTAGAGGATTGACTATATTTAGCCTACATTAGAATTTACTGTTACCAGACTTAGATACAGCAAACCGATTGTGTCCACACTATATCCCTGTGCTTTTAATGCACAAAGGTAAGTGTGAGTAAAACATAGTGTTTAATAAGACACCGTCCTCTTTTCATACCCACAAATATTTCAACCTACCCATTGTAAATAGCGTAACACCCTAACCACATCTTAAAGTAAATGGAAACAAGAATAAAGAGACATCACTTCCTTTGTGTCTGTGTCATCAAGGCCAGTCATAAACTCATCATCTTGACACAATTATGATCCAAGTCAGATAGATTCAAATCGATGATGTGTATGATGAGCCCAGAGATGACCACGTCCATGTGCATTGTGACTATAGCGTGCCATTTCCTAAACTCTCTCACCTGGCTGAAGACAGTCAGACACCGACTTGTAAAAAAAATTGTAAAAGTGAATGTCTACACATTGGCTGAAACATATTCCTGTCTCAGCCATATCCACTCCCAGGAAGCTCATTACAGTAATGTCGGTATTTTATCTGCCTTTGAGTATTTTAGACTTTACCACTTCGCTGTTCTCCAGACCAGAGCTGTTTTCGAATAACTATACTAACATACTGTATACTACACACTAAAAGGATCATAACATTTTAACAATGGCCGCAGTGCGTGTGCAAAGTCTCAGACTGATCCAGTGAAGAATTACATTACTGCACAATATTTTGTTTTAAGTCTGCCAGGAGCTTGCTCAAAATGTGCCAAATTGGTCAATTGATACATTCAGGTACATAACTATAGAGAACATACAAAAAAATGTAGTTTACACTCCTAGGAATGTCATACATGATGAATCATTAGTTTATTCACCAACTTTCACACATCTAGATGGCCCGGGGACGGGGTGGCTGTGGAACCAGAGACAGCAGTTGGGTCAAACTGTAGACACCAGGTCCTACATTTGAACATAAAAATTGATTTTGTCAAACGAAACTATGCTACATTTTATCTCTGGAACCCTCAGGATGACAAATCAGAGCAAGACTACTGAATGTAAGTACATTATTTACCTTCTGAGGTGAAAGTATCAAACCAGTTGCAGTGATAAAAGTTGTTGTTGTGCACTCTCCTCAAACAATAGCATGGTATTGTTTCACTGTAATAGCTGTTATTTGGACACTGCAGTTAGATTAATGTGAATTTAAGCTTTGTGCCCATATAAGACATGTTTGTGTCCCGGAAAGTTGGCTGTTGTATACAAAGTCATTCTAGTCACATTAGTGCACGTTAGCAACAACTGTCCCGGTTTAGGGACACAGATTCCGTAGAAGTTTTTAATGAATATATACTACATACTCAATTTACGTCACAAATAGTAGGGTTAGTATGAGTATTCGAACTCAGCTCAGGAGAATGGCTAAAACGAATGGGGGCAAGAAATGTGAATTGTTTTGCTCTCAAGAAAAGGGCACCATTGAAGGTAATGATTACTGGGGTAGCAGTAAATGTAAAAGTTGACCAACTAGAGGGGAAGATACCCAGTGTTTGTGATGCTCGTCGTGTGGTACATCGCAGACAGCGTGGTGTGAGTGGTGAAACAGAAGAGTCATTGTTTGTTCTTTTGAGTTTTGATGCTGAGTCTTTCCCCAACAAAGTGATGTTAGAATATAATTTATTCTGTATGAGCTTTTGTTCCGAACACATTACTTTGTTACAGGTGTCAAGCTTATGGGCATGTGGCAGGAGGGAGGTTCCTAGGTGTGAGACGTGTGCAGAAGGGCATGAGACAAACAAAGGAATGTGTAGCATTGGGGAAAGTAGTGATATGTGTTAATTGTAGGGGTGCCCATGGGGCTGGGAATCAGAAATATCCCGTGTAAGAGAGTCAAGTGGAGGTTTCCAGGGTAGTGCAGAAGTTGTCATATGCTGAACCAGTGAAGAAAGCAGAGGAAGATGGGTCAAGGGGGAGTGATCCTGAGAGGAGTGGTGTGAGTACTGGTACAGATCTAGTACAGAGGGATAGGCCAACAAGTGATATATGTTTCAGTAAGATTGGATTTTTTGCATTTATAGCAATGGTTATCAACTGTACTGCAGGAATAGAATGTAAGTTGTACACAATTTAGATTGTGTTGGCAGATGCAGAGAGGTATTTGGGTGTGTGAGACTTGACATCAGAAGAGTTACAGGGTGGGTTAAGTGGTGGTGTCCCATCCTTTCAGGTTGTTGGCATGAGGTCGGACTAAATGTGTTGTTATGAGTTAAAAACATTTAGACTACGTTACCCAGCAGGCTATGCGGATGGTTAAGGAATGCCTGGCATGGCTAAACATGAAGTTTTCTAGCTGAAGTACATGTTCATTAAAAGTAGTTAAACCTACGCTCCAGTTTGTCATTATATAAGGAACAAACATAACATGGTGTCAGATTGGTAGTCGCTATGACAAAGAGAAAAGAAAGGAGTAACTCTGCAAATTTCCGCGACGAAAATGGAACATTCTACCACAAGTCAAGTGAGGTGAGTAGTCGAAGATGCTAGCTTGCAAGAGCGAGGACAACGAG
The DNA here is from genome assembly GCF_057628025.1 of Oncorhynchus mykiss. Classification (NCBI taxonomy): domain Eukaryota; kingdom Metazoa; phylum Chordata; class Actinopteri; order Salmoniformes; family Salmonidae; genus Oncorhynchus; species Oncorhynchus mykiss. Next base: position 58,177,429 of record NC_143027.1, on the reverse strand, counting down.
CCGCAGCAGCGAGAGTGACAGCAGCGAGAGGGAGGCTGCATTGGAATCTGTTGACGAGCAAGTTGATGAGCAACATACTGAAGTAAGAGAAATTGACACTGTTCTTGTTCTCCGTCATGGATAGGCTTAGTCCTCCTACTCCTATGCAGTTAACAGGCAATTTAGCTGACAATTGGAAACGTTTCAAGCAGAGATTCAAAATCTACCTAGCAGGCACCTAGTGGTGCAGGGGGAGATGATGACAAATTGAAAGCTTCCATTTTTCTGCATGTTATTGGAGAGGATGCATTGGACATTTACAATAGCTAGATTTAACTTTGGATAAAGCAGTGAATGTGTGTCGAGCAGCTGAAACCACAGCTAAAGAGCTGTGCAGGGAAGGGACGTCAGTGTATGTAATAAAAAGAGAGGAGCAATACACACACACACACACACACACACCTTACAAAACAAAAACAAGCAAAATAGAGAAATCAAAACACTACATGTGGAAAATGTGGATTCATCCACAAGCCAAAAAAATGCCCTCCATATGGCAAATCATGTAACAACTGTAGTAAAAAAAAATATTAAAAATTCTCAGAATGCTGCAAAGCTGAGGCTACTAAGAAAAAGGTTCACACAGTCGAGGAGATGGAAGAATTCTTTGTTGATTCTGTGGAAATATGCAATGCAGTAAATGCTGATTGGATTGTGCCATTGAAGGTGAATGAAACTACAATACCATTCAAGCTTGATACTGGAGCACAGGTAAACCTGTTGTCGCTGGATGACTACAAAACACTGAAGGTGAAGAGCAAAATACACCCTGTGAAAATTAAGGTTACTGGTTATACTGGGGAGAACATACCAGTCAAAGGTAGCTGCATAGTAACTTTACAGCACAAAGGAAAACAGTTCAGAGCACAGCTGCTGATTGTGGAAAAGAGTGTACAGCCTATTCTAGGAATCAATGCATGTGAAAAGCTCCATTCGTTGAAAAGAGTATGTAGTGACAGACTGAAAATGACCAAGAATCACTACTGGCTGAGTATGAGGATGTGTTTGAGGGTCTGTCTTGGAGGTTTACCAGGAGAACACAAAATATGTACTGATGACAAAATGACTCCAGTTGTGCATGCATGCAGAAAAGTTCCCTTTGCACTGAGGAAAAAGCTCAAAGAGGAACTCGGACGCACGGAAAAGATGGACGTCATCACAAAAATGGATGATCCTACAGACTGGGTAAGCTCACTGGTTATTGTGGTGAAAAAGAACGGCGATCTCAGGATATGTCTAGACCCGAGAGATCTCAACGAAGCAATCAAGAGAGAGCATTTCAAGTTGCCAACCAGAGAAGAGATAATGTTGCAGTTTGCTGGAGCAAAGGGGTTCAGCTTGATGCCTCATCAGGATTCTGGCAAGTGAAGCTAGATGATGCAAGCTCAAGGCTATGCACATTCAACACACCTGAGGGCAGGTACAGATTTCTTCTACCATATGGGATTCTCTCAGCGCCAGAGGTCTACCACAAGACAATCCACATGATCTTCGAGCACATTCCAGGAGTGGAGACTATGATGGATGACATCATCGTCTGGGGGTCCACAAAATAAGAAAATGATGCGAGAGTGAGACAAGTGCTGGACCTGACACGGAAAGTCAACCTAAAACTAAACAAGGACAAATGCGAGTTTGGTGTGAAAACACTTACCTTTGTGGGAGATGTACTTTGAGGACGGAGTCAAACCAGACCAGAGGAAAACATCAGCCATCAACAACATGGAACGTCCGAAGAACAAGGACGACGTGAGACGCTTCATGGGCATGATCACCTACCTTACAAAGTTCATACCTCAACTGTCAGCACAGTCCGGTCCACTCAGATGTCTTCGGGAACAGAAAAAGGAATGGGAATGGTCCCATGAACAGGAAAACTGCTTCAAAAACCTAAAGAAGACAATCACAGAAGAGCCAGTGCTCAGGTTCTATGATCCAGAGAAAAGCAAGGATTTCTGCAGACGCGTCACAGTTTGGCCTGGGAGCAGTTCTTTTGCAACAGCATGACGACACATGGCAACCTGTTGATTATGTGTCCAGAGCCTTGAAAGGCGCAGAGAAAAAGTATGCACGAATAGAGAAAGAACTACTGGCAAGCACATACGCTTGCGAACGGTTTCACCAATACGTCTACGGACGAGACTTCGAAGTAGAAACCGACCACAAACCATTGGTGTCAATCATGTCTAAGCCACTGAATGATTGTCCAATGAGAATCCAGAGAATGTTGATCAGACTGCAAAAGTATGATGTGAAGATGATCAATACCCCGGGAAAGTTCATGTTCCACTCTTTCTCGAGCAGTCGACAAGGAGAGCTTTGACACACAGAAAAACGCTGCGATTCAGGCCTACCTCGACATGATCGTAGCATCACTTCCTGTGTCTTCTGAGAGAGTGGAGCAGATCAAAAGAGAGACTGCAGCTGACCGAACAATGACAGAGTTGAAAGAAATAACACTGATAGGATGGCCTGCACAGAAAAACTGTCCAAGGAGAATACAGGATTACTGGATGTGCAGAGCAGAGCTCACCGTTGTGGATGACATAGTGTTCAAAGGCAACAAGATTGTCATTCCCATGACACTACGCAAAGAAATGCTACAGAAAATACAGACGAGCATGAGAAGTAATGTACTGGCCAAGAATGAACCAGGAAATCAGCCAGGCCACTACTTCATGTGAACTGTGTTTGACCTACAGGCCAAAGCAGCAAGCAGAGCCGCAAATACCTCATCCAGTACCCACAGACCCTACTACAAAATTGTCAAAGGTCTGATGAAAAAGGCACACGATGGAAAGAAACAAAAACAGAGACACAACAAAAGTGCAAGACACTTACCTGAACTGAAACCTGGAGATCATGTACGACTCCGAGACATCACTACAGGAACCTGGATGCAGCAAGGGTGTGTACAGAGCGAAGTTGCACCTCGATCCTATGAGATCCAAACGGAGCATGGATCACAACTGAGACGAAACAGAGTGGATCTAAGGCTGCAGCCATTCACTCAAGGGACTGAGGATCATCAGGAGGATACTGCTGAAGCGTCAAATGCCTTTAGAAATGGACAATTCAGTCAGAACACCCTGACTGACAATGAACGCTGTCAGAGCCCCTGAAATGCTTATGGAGAATTGCTAAAAAAATAAATAAAAGGGGCACCTGGACCGAATGTTTTCTTATTGTGAAAAGAAATAGAGCCACAATAGAGTATTGTTGGACAGACTATATTTAGTTGAAAAGAATTGGGGGAAAGAAATGTGTTTTATTGAAAATTGCATGTTATGCAGGTTGAGTAAACAAATGTGATGTGACATGTATAGTTATATAGAAAAGTAGTTTTATTTTACAGGAAAGAAGATGTGTTGTTATGTGTTAATAACATTTAGACTACGTTACCCAGCAGGCTATGCGGATGGTTAAGGAATGCATGGCTAAACATGCATGGCTAAACATGGAGTTTTCTAGCTGAAGTATATGTTCATTAAAAGTAGTTAAACCTACGCCCCAGTTTGTCATTATATAAGGAATAAACATAACACTAAATAGATTTAAATAGTGGAGTAGGGTGGTGTTATTTTTTTTGCTGCGGTCCGATTAGGCCGCCGAGAGTGGCTCGCTTGTGGGCGTGCTGGCAGCATATGACAGCACGTTCGGTCGTACGTTAAGAATTCAGCATAGCAAATTTGTATGAAGGTCTGGTTATTAAATGGGTAAATAGTCTATTCTCCATTTCATGAATTTATTCACAGGTAATATGCTCTAAAACACTCAGGTGACAAACTTTGCTGCCTTGTTTACAATCATCCACATGGCTGGGAGAACATATTAAAGTAAGTAAATACATTTAGAAAACAATGTATTATTAGCTAACTAGCTACAGTGCCATGTTTTTTTTGTCATAAAGATAATTAACAAAAATCGCTATTTAGCAAGCTAGCTGACTAGCTAACATTAGCCAGCTAGCTGGCTAGCTTTATGGGTGTTGTGACATGTGTATGAAATTGTAATTCTGGTTGTTTAATGTTTTAGGGACTCCTGAAACAACCAGCTAACCAGGCTGTCTTCTTGTGAAACAGTGGATGTAAAAAAAAATCTAGCTAGCTAAAATTTTTACTGTGAATGTAATGTACAATTTTGTAAGCTTGCCTTGCTGATATTTGCCATGCAATGCAGCTGAAGTAACATAGCTAGCTAACTATTGTCTTGCTTATTGTGCAGTGGAGGATAAAAAAATACCTATATGCCTATGGTTGTGTAGCTAGCTATGTAGCCAATCTGTGTATGGACCGTAAAATGTTTGGTATACACATTAGTTCAGAACCTAGCTAAGAACCTCAGCTATCATAGCCAGTTGCTATACTGAATTATTGACGCACAGTCGAACGTGCTGCCATATACTGCCACAAGTGAGCCACTCTAGGCAGCCTAAGCGGCACGCTGCAATTTACAGTGTAAGGAGCGCAGGTTTGAGAAGTGAGTGAATCCAGAGAGAAATAGCAATGGCGTCTTTTTTGTAGGCACTAACTCTGCCATGGTTCGTTGAACAAAGCCTATGTGGAAATGAATGATGTTTTTATAGGATTTTACGATAAACGCCGAAAATAAGGTATGAGGTCAACAAGTTGTGGAGATCTTATACGTTTTGTTCTATGAGAATCTTCATCAGCTAGTCGCATTTTGTGAATATGTAGCATATGTGATTCCGAAAAGCAAAGGCTTCAAAATTCATAACGGTCAGGTTAACTTATTGATATTATCTCGTAGAACAAAATGTATACCATCTCCTTAGCTTGTGTCAACCTTATACCCTATTTTTGACATTTATCCCAAAACCCTATTCTTTCCCCCATTCATTTTCACCATAGGAATGCTGAACGAGCAAGAGGTTAGAACTTCAAGCTGGCTCTCTAAGGCGCTGACATAAAGCGCTCGGCGGACATGGTGGCCCTTCCATTTTCAATGAAGCCTAGGCAGTGGTGATATTCATTTCAAGGACAATGACCGCGTCCGAGAGCATCAAAGTGACTGCCGATTGACGGATTAACAAATTACCTTGCATCATAAATAACAACTCATTATTCTTTTGTAAGTCGGTCACAATTTACCCATGATACCTTGCTGTTTTGATCCTCTCCAACACAGCCCTTTGGCTTCTGCTCTACATTGTTGACCAATCCCAGTAGATAACATAGCCTGACGATTCACCATGCATGCCATGTGTAGCTGAAGAAGCTCATTCATATTATCCTATCATGCGTTGGCTAATTATTGGGCCTAATAGGCTACTGCAGTAAATTGATCATCACCAGTCAATGTTATCACACCATCGCCCGCTTTATGTCTTTCAAACTCCCCACCAGTTATTTTCTAATTTCCTTAATTTTGTGGCTAGAGTCAAATACTTTCTGTGGCACACACTACTGGTCAATTCTGGCTGGCAGGAGCTTTTCGGCACACATTAAATCATGATCATTCTATAGTTGTCTGACATCAAACGTTTCCCTGTTAATCACAAAGCTTAACAGAAGATGTTTAAGGCATTTTATCTCTCCATTTAAATACAGTCTCACTTAAACTACAAATCTGTCTTCAGCCAAAATAACTGGTGGGGCGTTTGAAAGGAAATAAAGCGGGTGATGGTGTGATGAAGACCGATTTGATTCTGATTTACTGCAGTAGCCTATTAGGCAATTAGCCAACGAATGATGGGTTAATATGAATGAGCTTCTTCAGCTCCACACAACCTCTCCTTTTCAGATGAGCCTGTGTGCAATTCATTCAGGTCAGATTTCTTAACATGATTGGAAGGAGCAGATTCTAAGTTACAGCGACCTACAAACAAACAAAAATCACACTTTTTTTGTTATGACAGCGGTTCTGTTCCCGTGACACTTAAGTTGATTGTTATATTCCATTATTTTCTTACTTTAAAATATGTGTGTTGACTGATCAGTGCAGGGGCATGTGTCTTGTCTGTTTAATGAACAAAATAATGAACTATTGATTTTAATTTGCATGGCACAGCCATGCAGCCAATAAGCTGCACAGACCAGTAACATCATTAAACTCAAAATATGCTATTCTATTTTTCTTAGTCTTATGTTTCTTAGAACCTGCTTAAAATAATTCATAATGGATTGCTTTGTGATGGTGTATATTCAATGGATTTATTCAAATAGACTCCCACCCACATCAGTATATACTCCCATTGATAACCAATAGGTGCCGGCATGCGAACAGGATGCATAAAAGGCTTATGCTGGCAAGAATGTGGTAAAAATGGAGCTGTTTGAAAGGTGCTCATATAAACATTGGCCCCAAAAAATGTTTTGCATCAATTCTGTCTGAACAGTGTATAAGAGAAAAGTGGGTAGACTATTGGACTACTTACCTCGAAGCCCCCTGTTTATATAAGGATAGATGGTATATTCCACTAGCACAGGCTTCCTGACACAGATGGTATATAAGGCAGTTGGTTGCAGCCCTCCTGCTTGGAAGGAGGGGGAAAGTAGGCCTATGTTAGGTTTACATTATGTCAACTTTTATTAAATGTTGGTATTGAGCACATGAATGCCAATGCAGTCAATGATTACTCTAGGCACATTTATTTTTTTAAGTGCTTTCCTCACCATCTTAAATAAGCATGCCCCATTCAAAAAATTTAGAACTAAAAACAGATTTGGCCCTTGGCTCACCCCAGACTTGACTGCCCTTGACCAGCACAAAAACATCCTGTGGCGTACTGCATTAGCATCGAATAGGCTCCGTGATATGCAACTTTTCAGGGAAGTCAGGAACCAATATACACGGTCAGTTAGGAAACCTAGGGCTAGCTTTTTCAAATAGAAATTTGCATCCTGTAGCACTAATTCCAAAAAGTTTTGGAACACTGAAGTCCATGGAGAATAAGGGCACCTCCTCCCAGCTGATGTTATGAAAGAGCTGTAAAATCTGGATCCCTACAAATCATCTGGGCTAGACAATCTGTATCCTCTCTTTCTAAAATGATCCGCTGAAATTGTTGCAACCCCTATTACTAGCCTGTTCAACCTCTTTCTTATCGTCTGAGATTCCCGAAGATTGGAAAGCTGCCGCGGTCATCCCCCTCTTCAAAAGGGGAGACACTCTAGACCCAAACTGCTATAGACCTATATGCATCCTGCCCTGCCTTAAACTCTTCGAAAGCCAAGTTAAACAGATCACCGACCATTTCGAAACCCGCCGTACCTTCTCCACTATGCAATCTGGTTTTCGAGCTGGCCATGGGTGCACCTCAGCCACGCTCAAGGTCCTAAACGATATCATAACCGCCATCGATAAAAGACAGTACTGTGCAGCCGTCTTCAACGACCTGGCCAAGGCTTTCGACTCTGTCAATCACCGCATTCTTATCGACAGACTCGATAGCTTTGGTTTCTCAAGTGACTGCCTCGCCTGGTTCACTAACTACTTCTCAGATAGAGTTCAGTCTGTCAAATCGGAGGGCCTGTTGTCCGGACCTCTGCCAGTCTCTATGGGGGTGCCACAGGGTTACATTTTTGGGCTGACTCTTCTCTGTATATATCAATGAAGTCACTCTTGCTGCTGGTGATTCTCTGATCAACCTCTACACATAAGACTTAATTCTGTATACATCTGACCCTTCTTTAGACACTTTATTAACAAACCTCCAAACAAGCTTCAATGCCATACAACACTCCTTCCGTGGCCTCCAACTGCTTTTAAATGCTAGTAAAACTAAATGCATGCTCTTCAACCGATAGCTGCCCGCCCGACTAGCATCACTACTCTGGACGGTTCTGACTTAGAATATGTGGACAACTACAAATACCTAGGTGTCTGGCTAGACTGTAAACTCTCCTTCCAGACTCACATTAAGCATCTCCAATACAAAATTAAATCTAGAATCGGCTTCCTATTTCGCAACAAAGCCTCCTCTCATGCTGCCAAACATACCCTCGTAAAACTGACTATCCTACTGATCCTCGACTTCGGCGATGTCATTTACAAAATAGCCTCCAACACTCTACTAGGCAAATTGGATGTAGTCTATCACAGTGCCATCCGTTTTGTCACCAAAGCTCCACATACTACCCACCACTGCGACCTGTATGCTCTTGTTGGCTGGCCCTCGCTACGCATTCGTCGCCAAACCCACTGGCTCCAGGTCATCTATAAGTCTTTGCTAGGTAAAGCACTGCCTTATCTCACCATAGCAACACCCACCCGTAGCACGTGTTCCAACAGGTATATTTCACTGGTCATCCCCAAAGCCAACACCTACTTTGGATGCCTTTCCTTCCAGTTCTCTGCTGCCAATGACTGGAACAAATTGCAAAAATCACTGAAGCTGGAGTCTTATAACTTCCTCACTACCTTTAAGCATCAGCTGTCAGAGCAGCTTACTGATCACTGTACACAGCCCATCTGTAAATAGCACACCCAACTACCTCATCCACATATTGTTCTTTGTTGTTGTTGCACCCCAGTATCTCTACTTGCACATCTATCACTCCAGTGTTAATGCTAAATTGTATTTATTTCGCCTAAATGGCCTATTTATTGACTCCCTAATCTTACATTTGCACACACTGTACAGTACATATATTTTTTCTATTGTTATTGACTGTATGTTTGTTGTTTTTGTCACACTGCTTTGCTTTATCTTGGCCAGGTCGCAGTTGTAAATGAGAACTTGTTCTCAACTGGTCTACCTGGTTAAATAAAGGTGAAATAAAACAATTCCATGGGAACAGAATTACACTGAGACTCCATTTTGTCACTTAAATGTATGCCAAACAAAAAACATTTATTTGAAATGTTAATAACAAACCATACAACTATGCACTGACTACTTTGAACAAGTTACTCAGTAAAACAAACAAGAAACATTTACTGGAAAAACTGTCCAGATGCAAAGTTTGGTAACAGAATTAGTTTTATTCGACTAGCATCACTACTCTGGACGGTTCTGTTTCTATGCAGCAATTTGACCATAAAAGCCTGATTCACATTTACTTGAACTCTGTGAGGTGCAGTTAATTGCCAATTCCTGAGGCTGGTAAATCTAATGAACTTATCCTCTGCAGCAGATGTAACTCTGGGTCTTCCCTTTCCTGTGGCGGTCCTCATGAGAACCAGTTTCATCATAGCGCTTGATGGTTTTTGTGACTGCACTTGAAGAAACTTTCAAAGTTCTTGAAACGTTCCGGATTGACTGACCTTCATGTCTTAAAGTATTGATGGCATATCATTTCTCTTTGCTTATTTTAGCTGTTATTGCCATAATATGGACTTGGTCTTTTACCAAATAGGGCTATCTTCTGTATACCACCCCTACCTTGTCACAACACAACTGATTGGCTCAAATGCATTAAGGAAAGAAAATCCACAAATGAACTTTTAACAAGGCACAGCTGTTAAAACCTCTCTGGGATATGTAGAGTCCCACCTCGCCAACAGCCAGTGAAAGTGCAGGGCGCCAAATTCAAAACAGAAATCTCACAATTAAAATTCCTCAAGCATACAAGTATTTTACACCATTTTAAAGATAACATTCTCGTTAATCCAGCCACAGACTGATTTCAAAAATGCTTTACAGCGAAAGCACCACAAACAATTATGTTAGGTCACCACCAACTCACAGAAAAACAGCCATTTTGCCAGCCAAAGAGAGGAGTCACAAAAAGCACAAATAGAGGTACAAATTAATCACTAACCTTTCAGATGACACTCATAGGACTTCATGTTACACTTGTGTTTTGTTCGATAAAGTGCATATTTATATTAAAAAAAATCTCTTTACATTGGCGCGTTACGTTCAGTAGTTCTAAAACATGCGGTGATTGTGCAGAGAGCCATATCTATTTACAGGTATACTCATAAATGTTGATGAAAATACAACTGTTATACATGAAATTAGAGATACACTTCTCCTTAATGCAACGGCTGTGTGAGATTTAAAACTTTACGGAAAAAGCAAACCATGCAATAATCTGAGTACAGCGTTCAGACAAAGCAGCCAAAAAGATATCCGCCATATTGGGTGGTCGACATTGGGTCAGAAATAGCATTATAAATATTCACTTACCTTTGATCTTCATCAGAATGCACTCCCAGGAATCGCAGTTCCACAATAAATGGTTGTTTTGTTTGATAAATGTCCATTTATGTCCAAATAGCTTATTTTGTTAGGGAGTTTGGTAAACAAATACAAAAGCGCGTTCAGGTCCAGCCGAACGGACAAAAAGTTCAAAAAGTTCCGCTACAGCCCGTAGAAACGTGTCAAACTAAGTATAGAATCAATCTTTAGGATGTTATCATAAATCTTCAATAATGTTCCAACCGGAGAATTCCTATGTCTGTAGAAAAGCAATGGAACGAGAGCTAACTCTTGTGACCGCGCCTCTGAGCCTGTGGCAATCTGCCAGACACCTGGCTCATTCCGCTCTCATTCGGTCCCACTTCACAGTGGAATCCTCAAACAAAGTGCAACATAACCAATATCCCACTGTATCTACAATAGGGGCCGAGTTTAAAAAAAATACAAGCCTTAGATTTCCCACTTCCTGGTTGGATTTTTTTCTCAGGTTCTCACCTGCCATATGAGTTCTGTTATACTCAGACATCATTCAAACAGTTTTAGAAACTTCAGAATGTTTTCTATCCAATACTAATAATATGCATATATTAGCATCTGGGACAGAGTAGCAGGCAGTTTACTCTGGGCACCTTATTCATCCAAGCTACTCAATACTGCCCCCAAGAAGTTATTTCAAATGCATTCCAGGTCACCTCATGAAGGTGGTTGAGAGAATGGCAAGATTGTGCAAAGCTGTCAAGGCAAAGGGTGGCTACTTTGAAGAATCTCAAATATATTTTGATTTAACACTTTTTTGGTTACTACACAATTTCATAGGTGTTATTTCATAGTTATGTCTTCACTATTATTCTACAATGTATTCTACAAATAAAAAAAATAAAAACTTGAATGAGTAGGTGTCCAAACTTTTGACCAGTACTGTACATACATTTTTGCATACATAAACCATGTAATCGGTACATCAAATCTCTTCACATTTATTTTGCAACCGGTATGGCGATGCTGGCAACATTTTTGTCCCCCGAAACTGGTATATATATATATTTTTTTTTTTTCTCCAATTCCTTTCAGCAAATTTGTATCTTTAGAGTTATGGTTTGTTAAACTGTTACGAATCCCTTTTTGCCCAACAGTCTAGGGGAGATGGTAACTCATGCAAATTATAATAGTGAAAAAGTAAAAGTGAGAACGAAATAACCACAGACAACTAAATTACCGTCAAACACATGGTTTATTAGAAAACACACAGTAATTGGGGGGGGGGGGGGGGGGCAGGAAAAGGGGCTGAGCTGGACCCAAGGAAAGAAACAAGCATCCAAAACACCCCTAATCTAGCCTATTTCAACAACAGCTAACAGCCCAGTTCTAACTAGTGTTAACAAAGTTTACCTACGGGTAGTGTATGCCCATGGGCGACTTGTCTTGGTTCCCCCTTTTCCCACCAGCAAACAAACACCATAACCAAAAACAATACTCACAGGTGAGGACAAAGTGATATGGAGGTTCTCAAACAAAAGATAGCTCAATACATAAAGCACGATAGAGAGACATAGTAGTAGATGGTGACCCAGTGTGATCTACAGACATATGGCATTTTTTAAACCAAGGGAAAGGAACTGTGATTGGGTAGGAAACAGGAGGAGGTGTGTCTCCTGATTGATGATTGATTGGTGACTGATTGGGGAGAGGATTTTCACCTGTAAGGGGAGAAGGAGAGAAAAGAACACAGGATACCTGTATTCGTAACATAAACTTTGAAATCAATGGGTTTTGTTTGGTGTACATTTTAAAGTGACATCTCAGCGTAATTCGGTTACCATGGAATAATTGCCTTAAGGATACTTTGTTCCCAAAACTACTTAATTCTTGACTGACATATGTAAAAGTGAAAGGACTGAAAAGGATTTCCTCATGCCTCCTGCAGAGTGCTGTTAGGGGTCAGAGTTGGGAAATTCCCAGTTAACTTCACACATTATCAACGGAATGAGTTGTTCAGGAGTCAGTACCCACTAGGGACAGAGGTCAGTTTAACGTCTAGTTTTGATTTACATTTAGTTGAGTTGTCAACTAACATGAATTCAGAGTGAAATCAACAGAAATGTTCACTATGTCATTGCATTTAGGTTAAACGTTGGGTGAAAAATGACGAAATGCCCTTATATTGATGACTTTTTGTCAATCCAATTAGTTTTCCACGTTGATTAAACATTGTCATGTAGATTTTGGGGGGGTTGAAATCACGTAGAAACAACGTTGATTCACCCAGTTTTTGCCCAGTGGGTAGTTGAATCAGGAGTTGTTCAAGCCTATTTATAGCCTAGCTGTAGATCTATCTGGTGTGATGTATTGTATTCCCCCTCTTACTCTCTCTCAAATTGAAGTTATGCCGCCGCCTTTATCCGTTGTTACACCATCGACAGTAACAAAAAAAAGAAGAAAAAGACTTCATCCCTCATTTTATATTTCCTATGTAGCTAGCCAGGGGATTTCCGTGAACAAAGCAGCCAATCGTGTAGATGTAAACACACTCATTATAGCACACGCGGCTGGTCGCTATTAAATTTGTCAGTGCAGTGAAAGACAAATACATTAGTCCCATGGCAGAGCAACAAGCAAGATAAAATAAAACTAAGTTGTATTATTATTGAGTCGACTGGTTTCTGTTCCTATCAGATGGCGGTGGAAACTGTTCGTGAAGAGGACGTGCTAAATGTGATCTTGTGCCGAACCAGCGCAGGCGGGTGTCTTCAGGGTACTTACCGGAGAACAGAGCTACAGGTGTCAATCAAGCTACTGTCGTCTCGCACTGCAAGTCGAAGGTAAAATTGGCATATCTCAAACTCAAATGCAATGACAAAGTCTCTCTCTCTCAAGTCAAGTCAAATTACTTTATTGGGATGAGAAACATGTTTACATTGCCAAAGTAAGTGGAATAGATAATAAACAAAAGCGAAATAAACAATCAGAAATGAACAGTAAACATTACACTCACAAAAGTTTCTAAATAATAGAGACATTTATTTTAAAAGTGTTATTACTAGCCATGTGCTTATGCTTCACTGGTTGCTCTTTTCTTGTGGCATCAGGTTACAAATATTGCTGCTGTGATGGCACACTGTGGTATTAAACGTAATAGATATGGGAGTTTATCAAAATGTGATTTGTTTTCAAAATCTTTGTGGGCCTGTGTAATCTGAGGGAAATATGTATCTCTAATATGGTCATACATTTGGCAACAGGTTAGGAAGTGCATTTCAGTTTCCACCTCATTTTGTGGGCAGTGGGCACATAGGCAGACCTGGCTCTCGAGAGAAGACAGGCTAGAGCGGCCTCTCTCTCTGATGTGTGTGTGTGTGTTTTGAGGGTTTGTGTGTTTTTATGTGTTTACTGCATATGTGTGTGTATATTCTAAACAGTGAGTGGAGTGAGTGGATGGGAGATGTGGCTGTGGTCAGAAAAGTCCATTCAGAGAGAGTTTTGGTTCCTCTGGGTGTGTACAAGGCCTGGTGTCTGATGGGCCTGCTGTATGACTGGATGCCCGAGGGCTCTCTACACTCTCTACTATACCAGGTCAGTATAATATATGAGTACTAAGTCTAACTAAAATATGAATGTGCATGTATAGTGTGTGGCAGTAGGCTAATTGATGAATCGAACTTGGCTCTGCAACTTTTCCCTTGGTTGCGGCCTACAGTGTACACCGAGTATACCAAACATTAGGAACACCTTCCTAATATTGAGCCCCCCCCCCCCCCCCCCCCCCTTTTGGGTGGTGGACCATTCTTGATAAACACGGGAAACTGTTGAGCAGGAAAAACCCAACAGCGTCACAGTTCTTGACAAACCGATTCGCCTGGCACCTACTACCAAACCCCGTTCAAAGGCACTTAAATATTTTGTCTTGGCCATTCACCCTCTGAATGGCACACATACACAATCCATGTCTCAATTGTCTAAAGGCTTAAAAATCCTTCTTTCACCTGTCTCCTCCCCTTCATCTACACTGATTTAAGTGGATTTAACAATTGACATCAATAAGGGATCATAGCTTTCACCTGGATTCACCTGATCAGTCTATGTCATAGAAAGAGCAGGTGTTCTTAAAGTTGTGTACACTCAGTGTATATCAACAAATTGCTGGTCAGAGCTTCGATAGACACATATAAAGTGAATCAAATAATGCCCTTATTTTGATTGCTTTATTTACAATTCCTGTGTCTTCATGGAGAACAGTGCTGTCCTTTCACCCACATACTGTGTCTGGAAAGCCCCTGGCTGCTGCAAAAAATAGATCTCTCTGTCATCAGCACTATCACTGCCTTATTTACACAAAGAGCTTTTCCTGGTTCAGGAGAAAGTGCCCTGGCTGGAACATAACTTCAGACAGTAGACGTGTGACTTCATTCCACTGCACATGACTTAGACTGTCTGTGGTTAAACTGTGTTTACATACAGTAAGTTGTGTCGTGACCATGTTGAATTCTTTAGCATTTTCAGTTCACAATTTCAACTTTGTGTTGTCATGTGCTTTCCCCCCCCCCCACAAGTCATTCTCAGTTCCCATTTATTTATGATCCATTTTACTGAAGTGAATCGAGTTCATGCTGAATCTGTTGAATGATTGTAACTCTTGTTATCCCTGCCAGACCCAGCTGTATCCAGGTCTACCCATGAGTTTCCGGCTTGGCATCCTATTAGATGTGGCAGAGGGGTTGTGCCACCTCCACTGCATACCACTCCCCCACCAGGCCCTGAAACCCACCAATGTTCTCCTGGACCAGCAGTACCGGGCCAAGGTAGAGAACAGTGACTGATAACTGACCCAGTCCTGCACGACAGAAACAAAAACCTTCTCTCTGAGTAGTGAAACTAATGTGAGAAAGAACTCCATTTGATTGATAGTATATGATCCATGGGATATGGTGTATTGTGAACAGTTACAGGTACATGTGTGTGTTTGAGTCTTGTGTTAGAGCAGGTGTTTTTGTCGGTTTGTGTGTGGATGTTTATGTTCATGTGTGTGGGTCTTCATGTTCCTACTTCCAGTTGAGTGACTGGGGCCTGCCCAGGGAGTGGAGGGTTGGCTCCTCTCTCTCTGCTGGAGAAGGGCCCTGCTTCAGGGACTTGGTGTACCTGTCTCCTGAGGCCCTGACGGGGACCACACCCTCTGTGGAGGCAGACATGTACAGGTGAGGTCACCTTTCACGATCCTGCCACTTCAAACAGTCATATTCACCAATTCATTTTACCAGGTGGGGAAGGAGGGGTTTACCACTTCTACAGATGCCTTTACTAATGATGCCTTTACTATCTTCTCTCTTTAGCTTTGGTGTGCTGCTGTGGGAGACTTTGAACAGAAGACAACCGTGCGGAGGTGTGTCTCTATTTATTTCCGTCTGTTCAAAGAACAGCTCTTGTTTCTATCAGCGGAGACTAGGCTATACCTGGCCGTGTATCATACAGTCTCAATATTGTATTACGTTTAGAATTTGTAACACATCATGTCATTGTCTAAACCCAGGTGAGGATGGGGTTGGTTCAGGCCTGGAGGGTGAGCTGCTACCCAAGAATGTACCCCACTGCCATACACTCTCCCGGCTGATGACCAGCTGCTGGAGCACTAACCCACACAGCCGTCCAACAGCAGAGGGTAAGTCTGTCTGTGAGGGTGAATCAGAGTATGGATATACAATGGTGACGAGAGCAGCTGTGCCTGGACTTTGATCTCTCCCTACAAGACCCCCGTCCTTGACTGGTTACTTACCTGCCTGTTAAGGACAGGTGACAGGCAGAACCACTTGCAGCACCCACTTCCTCTCTGTTCCATATGCCGAGTCTGAGAGATACAATCCCATACCCTACTTCTGCCACTTAGTCAATGAGACTCTTTGAATCTTCTCATCTAAATTGTGTGTACCTGTTTATTTTCTGATGTTAGTCCCTATCCATGTATTTCATTGCTTATGACTGTCATGTGGGTGTTAAAAAAAAAAAGAACTTTTGGTGCCTTATGGTCAATGTGATGTTTACTTGGCAGGACATCTTTCTCATGTCCTCTTCTTTCTCTTGCTCTCTGTCCACAGACTGTGCACTGGAATTGAGGAGCGCCATAGCAACATTTGATCCTGATGCAATGACAAGGGCTACCCTCAGTGTGAGGGAAAGCAAGGTACAGATCATCCTCATTTAATAAGTTCTATTACACTCCGAAGTCCGATTTTCTCCATGTCCACAACCCTGATCTGCTATCAGGTTTTATTTTTGACTGAGGGAATCAGGATATGTTTCATGTGCTTTTAATCTGTCAACAGTTACTACTGAAAACAGTAAATAGACCCGTCACTAATCATGAGCGAACATGTGTATGTGATTTCTGTCCCTTTACCAGGAGAGGGCGCTACATGACTCTAAAACCCATCCTGTGAAGCATATTCCCATTGAGATAAACAACCTAGAGGTGAGCTTGGTTCACATTTTTTGTGTAATTCTGATTGTATGCTTGTGATGTCTATTACATTGAAAACAATATTTACATATCTCATACTAGGCCTGCACTGGTCCCGGAAACACTAAATGTGTGGGCAACAAGACACTGCCCTTTCCACAGACTTCCTACCCTAGTGAAACACTCCCTAGTCCCCCTACAGCCATATATACAGGGGAAGCATCCCAGAGGAGGCACTGTCAGGGTAAGAACTTAAAACTGATCGATAATGAGAGCCGTTTGTGAATGTGCTCAGTTTGTTGTCAGCGAAACCATCCTCTTATTTATCTTCTTTGTTAAGTAATGATTCATTTATACCTTATCGTGGACAGTCTAACAGCAACGTGTCTCTCCTCAGACTGTGTGACTGGCTGTGTGGTGTCTTCCACCAGTCCCAGCAGTGGCCTGGGTCCTGAGCATCCCAGAGGGACAGGAGGCGTCGCCCAGAGACAGAGCCCACCACCCCCACTCTCCTCCAGCCCCTCCAAAGCCCTCAGACAGAGCCCTCTCAACCAGCCCACTGCTAGCTCCCATGGTAGGAAATGTGTTTAAGCTTAGACCACCCACCTATTACCCTGTTTTGTCTGCAAACTTAAGTACAGTCCCAGACTGTAGCTATCTAGAATAGACTTATCTTTTTCCCGCATGTTTCTTAAATGTTGCTGAAAAAGGTGAAGACAAAGTAAAGCAATATGAAAATGAGTAGACGTTACAAACAGTGCCTCCCTCTGTGTGTTTGTATGTGCACAGTAAGCAGTTTTGGGGATTGCTGGTTTCCTGCATGGCCATCCTTTCACAGTCTTATCTTTATCCAATGCGTTTCCTCCCTTGAGGATCTTTGTTTCTCTCTATAAGTTGTCTGTTGTCCCAGTAAATGCTTGGAGTCCAAATATATATATATTTTAAAGCAATACATGGCTACTAGACATTTATGATGGTGATTAATGTGTTGAATAAGAGGGTAACTTGTCGAGTAGGGCTATAAATTTCAATCTTCAGTGAAATAATCTCCTGTACGTATTACTGTCTTTTATATCAGATAGCTACTGATATTTCTCAAGGTCCCCTCTACATGATTTGTGTTTTATACGTGTGTGTGTGAGAGATGTGATATCCTAGTGTTTGTATCATCCCTGAAACTTCACCTTCCCTTCTTGTCAGCAGCTGCACGGTGTGTGTCTCCGACTCCGATGGCGGTGAGCTGTTGTCGTATCCTGCGCGAGAGGCGTGAGGGCATCATTCGAGGCATGACGGAGGGACGACTCAACAACCTACTGGATGTGCTCATCTCACGGCGGGCCCTTCCCCTGGAGGCCTATGAGGTCATCTCTGCCTCTCTGACACTGACCGCTCGCACACGTTCCCTACTGGACACCTGTACCTGTTTAGGGGAACACGCAGCTTCCCTGGTAGCTACCACCCTTGGTATGATGTCCATTGCCACCAATCGTGGCCCCTCACAGATGTCTCACTGAAGGTGGATGGATGGTTATTAGAATGGTGGTTGTGTAGTGAAAGGCCCCTAACCAAATGTATCAAATGTCAATTGAGACTCAAATGTCAATTGAGACTGGAGCCTTGGAGTGAAGAGCTGAGGAACCCTAACCAAATCTAATCTATACTCACTCAAGTCTAATACAGACCACGGTCAGTCAGAGTGAATATACATTGGAGAACCTGAGATTCCTAATTTCATCAGAACAGCTGCAATGACTCATCTATATCCATAGAGATCCATGTTGGGGACACACCTGTCCATGCCTTTGTTAACTCTTGAGTATTCAATCAGAGTGATGCTACCTCTGAAGTTGATGTTAAATAAATGTTTGATTAGAGGAAGCTTCTGTGACAGTCAAATGATAGAAACAATAGTGTTGGAGAGAAACCAATGAAAGTGAATAGCTGTGTGGATGATTCATCTGCTTTGATCATGTTTATGACCCATCACTAGCGATAATGAGTGATAACTACTGAGCTAACACACAGAAAACAGTTTGTTCAATATTAGATGCTACGTTTTCTATGTTGTGTCATGACTTTTGGCCCTCTCTCTGCTCTGTGGGGTTATTATGTGGTGCCACAATCTAGCTCGTCTTTTGACAGCCTGTTTGTAAAGTACATATTGTACAAAACTATATGTTCAACATAGTTTGGATTGTCCTGTTCAGCAGTGTCTGACTTGGTATCTTGTAACAAGATTATTATTTGTTGGTTTATCAGATAAAATAACTGAACTTAAGTCTCATTTTTTGCAGATTGTTTGTGTTTGTATATCTGTTCAATCCTTTAACCTATAGGTCATTGTCACATTCCCCTCAGGGTACCCTTTGATTTTGTTGCCCATCTCGCGCAACAAGCCTTTTAACAGTACATGTCTAATTGCATGTCTGGTCTTAACACAGTACCAATTGTCACACATTGTAAGTACAGTCTAAAGACGTTTATGTACTAAAAGGGTAAAAAAGGGGTCTTGTCAAATGAGAGGCCCAGTGAAGTTTTGGCCATAGTGTACATATTTTTGTTGTTGTTGGTCTGTTCAACATCATGCAGAGAACAGAAAACAGTAATTTCCTCAAAGCACTGTCTGTATGTGAATAGCCTAATGATCTGAATATTTGGAGTTGTATAATAAAGCAAATTAATCTCTAACAACATTAGATCAAGACTCCTCCTTGACACTCAAGCAGCTCTTTTCTTGTTGGTTTTGGAGTTCATGCACTCAGAAACAAAGGAAGATGTTTAATAGAGGCTGTAATTTCCACCCAGTGGTGTAAAGTAGGTCTACTTGTAGAATTGTTGCCTATTACTGTTGCGCTCAAATATATTGCCCACTGGGCACACACACAGTGGGCAATATATATCAATATGTATCAATGATGTTTCCACACAATTTCAATGAAATTACGTTGAACCAATGTAGAATACACGACTGTCATCTGTGCCCAGTGGGTGTTTTCTCATTTCAAAACTGGTTGAATTGCTATTTTCACCCTGACGGCACCTGCAAATTACCACCGGTGAGATAAATTACACAGTAAATGAGAATCAGTTCACTTCCCTCCAACCAAATGAATTTCATTTGAAATCTGAATAATTCATTCTAGGTCATTTGTTTTTCTTCATTTTTGTTTATTGGTCCAGTGCAGTTGTAAATCAAACAAATACACTGTGAACACAAAGTCTGTGTATATATATATATATATGTATATTTTAAAACTTATTTTTGAAGAAAATAAATAGACAAGTGTTCTAGTACACTGTATTTGACAGCGACTGTATCCATTCACGTGATCATTTATTGCCGCCGTCACGTGACTATGATAATTTAGTCTGCTGTGTGCTCAGTGAGGATGCCGCAACCACACACACATCTTGGCAGGTCGTCTATCGCGATAACCAGAAAACAATAAAAAGGTAAGACAAATAGCCGATACGAATGTAGCTGTTACTAATTTCACTAGTCCGCGTAAATGCCTGATTCACAGCCTACCTGCCATGTAGGACAAAGGGGGTTGTTATTTCCTGGCAAGAAGATGGAAAAGATAACTGGTCCTTTGCGTTTCCATAGGGTTCACTGGACATTACAGTAAACATATCGATATTGATTTTGGTCTGCTTCTAAAACAATCTCATTAAGGCACAAATTAAAATCCACGATTTCCCTGTAGGGGAACCCGGGGTTGGTTGTCACAGTGTTTACTCAAAATCCAGGGCTTGCTGTGTAATAATTTTAAGATACAAATGTGGTAGATCAAGCCATGCGGTAACGAACATCTAATTGGCATGGGGGTGTCACAATCTGACAACCATCCCCAGGGTAACAATGTACTCAGTAAGCTAAATTACGTTGAAAAGACACCTAGAATACTTATTTTTCCGGATGTTTAAAAGCCTGTTTCACAAGTTTGGACAGCACAGTCCAGTTAAATTAATTGAATTCAGTAAAGTGCACTACAGTAGAGAGAGTACCGTACAGTTGAGTTTAATTTGAGTAAAGTAACAGTACGTTAGAGCAGTAGTTTCCAACCGGTGTGCCGCTGTTCACCGATGTGGCTTGAGGAACTCAGGTGTGCCGCAGACTTTTGCGGAATGCACAGGTCATTTTGACTTGAGCGCCCTAGTGCTGGTCCGATAATACGTTCAAAGGAACATGGCTACATCTGTATCCAGTGCGCTCAGGCTGTTGTTAAATTTGTATAATTTTACTTTGTCTGTGAAAACCATTAGCACAGGCAAATCTGATTTAGGTTTAGCCAGAGTTATGTATTTCTTAATATATGGCTCTGGGCTAACTGTAGCTATTCCACAGCGCCTGCCAAACAAACAAACTAAGCACGGCCTTGTCATTTGTTGCCCAAACCGATTTTACCTGAGCTACATTTTCTTCTTTCTGGCATGACACTCTTAAAGGGGTATACACAAATTGACCATCATGAGTAAGGAACTATCAAAACTATGAAAATATTTCAAATAAACCCTATGTAATCAATTTACATTAAAATTGTCACAGAAAATAGATTGCATTATGGATCAGATGAGATGGAGGTCATTACCACTAAATAAATGAGGAACATTTTAGATGTGCTGCATAATTTTACATCCAATCAAGGTGTGCCACAGTTCAAAATAACATCTGCTAGCCATGTGTATGTGACCAATACAGTTTGATTTGATATATGGATCTGTGCCATTCACTTTAACCTGGACTGTTAATAGCATGAGTGGTTGCCAGTAGATGCACTTGTTTTGATAACAAAGAGAGAGCTGCATGTAGCCACCTGTGCACGTTTGTTCATATTCTTTGCTAGTTAGTGAGGTATTATCCCAGTTATAGCTCATTTCTAGTCAATAATGGGAGAGTGGTTGCTTCCTAGAAGAGCACAAAATGTGTGCATTTCTAGACATCTTTGAAAAGCGAGTCAGGTAAAGAGCTTTTTTTATGTCTTAAAAGGGCAGTGTTGTATTTTTATGACTGTCTTGAATAAGCTAAGTAGCCAATAGGCAGAGGGTAGCATAATATGTCTGTTTCCCTATAATAATGAAAAGGGATAATAATGAATTTTATTTTATCAAACACATTTTCAGTCATCTCCTTGTCTGAAGGACAAGTGGATAAACAGGTTAATGATAAGCCTTTAACCTTTAATAAGATCTCATGGAATGTGGGCCTACATTGAACACCACACATTTGCTGCCACTGTAGACTGAATGACAGAACAGCTATTTCCATGTTAGTGTTATGGGATGCCTTTTTCTCCATTTGTTTTTGATGGTAGGCCACTCTGTTAGGCCTACATTATGATGAAATAGCCACAACAACCTTCTTGGCCACTGTTGAAACTGTAACTTAAAGCGGGTTCAGTGTTCACAGTAAATGCGTGCTGGAAGTTGCACAGAATTTTCACAACGTTCAAACTTGCGCTCAGCAGACCGGAAATGTGCTCAGTGCCAGGGAAAAAAATTGAGGGAACATTGGTGAGATGCTTCATTTATGATTACAAAGTCTGTCCATGAGAGATTAAGGTCAGCCTCAGCCCAGAATTATGCTTTTACTGAAAAGAGAGGCTGATAATATAGTAGATCCATAGTCATTACTTTCCTTTGTGTATAGACCTTGTGAGTATGGTGGTAAGGCTGGGCAAAATATATATTTCACAAAGGAAAGTAATGACTATGGATCTACTATATTATCAGCCTTTCTTTTCAGTAAAAGTATAATTCTGGGCTGAGGCTGACCTTAATCTCAATATATAACTTGTGCAAGTTCTCCCACTTAAAAAGAGGAGAGGCCTGTAATTTTCATCATAGGTACACTTCAACTATGACAGACAAAATTAGAAAAAAAAATCCAGAAAATCACATTGTAGGATTTTTAATGAATTTATTTGCAAATTATGGTGGAAAATAAGTATTTGGTCACCTACAAACAAGCAAGGCTCGCACAGACCTGTAACTTCTTCTTTAAGAGGCTCCTCTGTCCTCCACTCGTTACCTGTATTAATGGCACCTGTTTGAACTTGTTATCAGTATAAAAGACACCTGTTCACAACCTCAGTCACACTCCAAACTCTACTATGGCCAAGACCAAAGAGCTGTCAAAGGACACTAGAAACAGAATTGTAGACCTGCACCAGGCTGGGAAGACAATCTGCAATAGGTAAGCAGCTTGGTTTGAAGAAATCAACTGTGGGAGCAATTATTAGGAAATGGAAGACATACAAGACCACTGATAATCTCCCTCGATCTGGGGATCCATGCAAGATCTCACCCCGTGGGGTCAAAATGATCACAAGAACGGTGAGCAAAAATCCCAGAACCACACGGGGGGACCTAGTGAATGACCTGCAGAGAGCTGGGACCAAAGTAACAAAGCCTACCATCAGTAACACACTACGCCGCCAGGGACTCAAATCCTGCAGTGCAAGACATGTCCCCCTGCTTAAGCCAGTACATGTCCAGGCCCGTCTGAAGTTTGCTAGAGAGCATTTGGATGATCCAGAAGAAGATTGGGAGAATGTCATATGAAACCAAAATAGAACCTTTTGGTAAAAACTCGTCGTGTTTGGAGGACAAAGAATGCTGAGTTGCATCCAAAGAACACCATACCTACTGTGAAGCATGGGGGTGGAAACATCATGCTTCGGGGCTGGGACCAGGACGACTGATCTGTGTAAAGGAAAGAATGAATGGGCCATGTGCTGTTTTTTTCTCATTTTGTCTGTCATAGTTGAAGTGTACCTATGATGAAAATTACAGGCCTCTCTCATCTTTTTAAGTGGGAGAACTTGCACAATTGGTGGCTGACTAAATACTTTTTTGCCCCACTGTGTGTGTGTGTAATATGTGTGTGTGTGTGTATATATATATATATATATATATGTCTTTTTAAGGTACAGTGGTATTGATCCGCATACTGGTACAGATCCACATTCCGGTACAATAATTTTTTTTTTTTTTTGCAATACTGTCTATAAAGTTATTTTTGATACAGTGCTAAATAAATTAAAAGTTGGACAAATTGGACTAGTTCACTGTCAACTTTGTTTTATACTCAACCAAACTAGGACAATCAGAATGGATAAATCCCAATTAAACCACTTAGAATTAATTGGTTGTCATGCACTACTCATGAAACATATATTTTGTGCTTTTAATATTCAGAAACATCAAATACCGTCAAAGATAAGAAAAATATTGTGCTTTGATATTTTGGCTATATCGCTAAGCCCTATATCAGGGTGAATAAATGAAACCTCTGATATCCAGGCATTGACTCGCAACACTAACTCACTCCTTTTTGCAAAAACAAGAGCAAAACAATAGCCATCAGATCCTGTAGCAGTAACAGTACAGAAGCCATTCAAAGTGCAAAGCACTGAGGATCTGCTGGCCCTGTGCCATAAGAACATGACTCACAGACCGGACACACCCGCTCAGCAACACAGGACTTAATGTCTAATTCAGTGTCATG
Source organism: Oncorhynchus mykiss (assembly GCF_057628025.1). NCBI lineage: Eukaryota > Metazoa > Chordata > Actinopteri > Salmoniformes > Salmonidae > Oncorhynchus > Oncorhynchus mykiss. The sequence goes on along the minus strand of NC_143027.1, from coordinate 58,153,327 downwards.
GCCACTGTCAAATCAAATTGTATTTGTCACATGCGCCAAATAAAACAAATGTAGACTTTACTGTGAAACGCTTACTTACTATCCCTTTCCCAACAATGCAGTTAAAAAGTATGAAAATTAACAAATGGATAAAAAGAAAAGTAATACAATAAAATAACAATAGCGTGGCTATATACAAGGAGTACCGGTACCGAGTCAGTGTACTGGGGTAGTTGGGGTGATTGATTGAAGTACTATGTACGGGCTGAAAAGCAGAGAGCCCGGGTAGCCATTCAATTAACCTCTTCAGCAGTCTTATGGCTTTGGGGTAGAAGCTGTTCAGGAGACTTTTAGTCCCAGACTTGGCACTCAGGTACCGCTTCCTGTGCGGTAGCAGAGAGAACAGACTGCGACTTTGGTGGCTGGAGTCTTCAACCATTTTTAGGGCCTTCATCTTACACTGCCTGGTATAGAAGTCCTGGATGGCAGGGACCCTGGCCCCAGTGACGTACTGGGGCGTACACACTACCCTCTGTAGCACCTTGCAGTCGGATGCCGAGCATTTGCCATACCAAGCGGTGATGCAGCCAGTCAAGATGCTCTCAATGGTGCAGCTGTAGAACTTTCTGAGGATTTAAGGGCCCATGCAAAGTCTTTTCAGCCTCCTGTGGGGGAAGAGATGTTGTGCCCACGTCATGACTGTGTTGGTGTGTTTGGACCATGATAGATCCTTAATGATGTGGACACCAGGGAACTTGAAGCTCTCTACCGTCTACACTACAGCCCCGTCGATGTGATTAGGGGCATGCTCGGCCCTCTGTTTTCTGTCGTCCACGATCAACTCCTTTGTCTGACTTTTGAGGGAGAGGTTGTTCTGGCACCACACGGCCAGGTATCTTGACTTCCTCCATTTAGGCCATCTCAACGTCATCGGTGATCAGGACGACCACCGTTGTGTCTGGGCTGACTGGGCTGTACTGCTGTGGCATGGTGTTTCCAGGGTGATACACCATCCCATAGTGCTGGGCGAAATGGCCAAAATACATTACTTTTGTGTATCTGTGGACACCCCTTCAAGTTAGTGGATTCTGCCATTTCAGCCACACCTGTTGCTGACAGCTGTATAAAATTGAGCACACAGTCATGCAATCTCCATAGCCCAACATTGACAGTAGTGGTATTACTGAAGAGCTCAGTGACATTCAACGTGGCACCGTCATAGGATGCCACCTTAACAACAAGTCAGTTCGTCAAATTTCTGCCCTGCTAGAGCTGCCCCCGTACAACTGTAAGTACTGTTATTGTGAAGTAGAAGCATCTAGGAGCAACAACGGCTCAGCCATGTAGTGGTAAGCCAAACAAGCTCACAGAACGGGACCACCGAGTGCTGAAGTGCGTAGCGTGTAAAAATCGTCTGTCCTCGGTTGCAACATTCACTACCGACTTCCAACATCAGCAGAAGAACTGTTTGTCGGGAGCTTCATGAAATGGGTTTCCATGGCCAAGCAGCCTAAGATCACCATGCGCAATGCCAAGCATCAGCTAGAGTAATGTAAAGCTTGCCGCCATTGGACTCTGGAGCAGTGGAAACGCGTTCTCTGGAGTGATGAATCACGCTTCACCATCTGGCAGTTTGACAGATGAATTTGGGTTTGGCGGATGCCAGGAGAACACTACCTGCCGACTGCATAGTGCCAACATTAGTCTTTTGGAGGAGGAAGAATGGTCTGGGGCTGTTTTTCATGCTTCTGGCTAGGCCCCTTAGTTGCAGTGAAGGGAAATGTTAACGCTACAGCATACAATTACATTCTAGACGATTCTGTGCTTCCAACTTTGTGGCAACAGTCTCAAGAAGGCCCTTTCCTGTTTCAACATGGCATACAGAAATGGTTTGGAATAACTTGACTGGCCTGCTCAGAGCCCAACCCCATTGAACATATTGAAATAGAATGCCGACTGCGAGCCAGGCCTTATCGGCCAACATCAGTGCCCGACTTCACTTATGCTCTTGTGGCTGAATGGGTGCAAGTCACCGCAGCAATGTTCCAACATCTAGTGGAAAGCCTTCTCAGAAGAGTGGAGGCTGTTATAGCAGCAAAGGGGGGACCAACTCCATATTGATGCCCATGATTTTGGAATGACATGTTTGACACGAGCAGGTGTCCACATACTTTTGGTCATGTAATGTCCACAATATTTTACTTTTGACGGTATTTCATTTTTCTGAATAATTGAAGTTCTAAATATGTTTCAAGAGTACTGCAGCATGACCCTAGGATGTAATTTTATTCAAAGTGGTTTAAATGTTTTTTCTCCATTCTGATTTGTTTTATAGTCAACCAAACCAACCAACATAGGACAGAAATGGCAGTGAAGTTATCCAACTTTTCATTTATTTAGCACTGTATCAAAATAACCTTATCGACTGAATTGTAAAAATCCATACTGGTATACTTCAAAATGAAACCATTCCATTATATAGCACCAAGGTTTGATATGTCATTGATACTGTATACACCTCATCGGTGTGAGAATCTGTACATTATTTCATGAGGAGAAACCAAAGCAGAGCCCCTTCCAGACAGGGCGGTTCAGAAACACAACTCCTGTTTTGTTCCAGGTTCAAATAACCACCTGTGGGGATGTGGATATTGACACCTCTTTTTCTCTCACAGTCCGCATGTATAGTGCATATCTTAGTGGAATGACAGTCAATGTTCCCTCAATTTTTTTTCAGGACAGGAAATTTCAGCTCTGCTGAGCGCAAACTTGAGTGTTGTGAAAATTCAGTGCAACTTCTGCCGCGTGTGAACACTGAGGCTGTACCCGCTTTAAGTTAGTTTTAAGTGACCAAGTAAGCTACTGTGGCTATTTGATCCTAATGTAGGCCTACCAGAGTGGCCTACCATCAAAAACAATGGAGAAAAATGCATCCCATAACACTTTAACATGGAAATAGCCGTTCTGTCATTGTCTACAGTAGCAAATGGATGGTGTTCAATATAGGCCTACACTCCATAAGGACAATGCAGGGCTTGACATTAACATGTTTATCCACTTGTCCTTCAGACAAGGAGGTGGCTGAATGTTCTTGTTTTCATGCAAGAAACCACTTTACAAAATAAATGGCATTATTATTCCCATTACAGAGAATCATACAAATTATGGTTCCTTTATTATTTTCCCCTAACCCTACCACCCCTCTCCTAATTGGAGTAAACTAGTAGCCTTTTGTCTTGAATAAGTTAAGTAGCCAGTCTCAATACATCACTGCCCCTTTAAGACATAAAAAAAAAGCTCTTTACCTGACTAACTTTTCAAAGAAAGCTAGCAATGCACACATTTTTGTGCTCTTGAAGGAAGCAACCACTACCCCATTGTTGACTAGAAATGAGCTATAACTGGGCAATTAACTCAAGAACTAGCAAAGCATATGAACAAATGTGCATAGGTGGCTACATAATCTCAAAACAAGTTCATCTATTCTCAGCCGCTCATGCTGTAAACAGGTATTTCAAAGTGAACGGCACAGATCCATCAATGGCTATTTGCATATAGGCCTACTACAGCTCTGATTGGTTATGGTGAGAGTACTGAGTCATGCCTTTCAATGCAATAGATTCCTACTCTGATGCGCTCTACCTACATGAAAATATTTTGCAGTTAGATTTGCATACTAAGTCTTGCATAGTTCATTTTTGTTTTGGTATGTTACATTGAAAGTGGCTAATTGGTTGACTCGAGCAATTCCCACAGATCAAATCAAATTTTATTTGTCACATACACATGGTTAGCAGATGTTAATGCGAGTGTAGCGAAATGCTTGTGCTTCTAGTTCCGACAATGCAGTAATAACCAACGAGTAATCTAGCTAACAATTCCTAAACTACTACCTTATACAAGTGTAAAGGGATAAAGAATATGTACATAAAGATATATGAATGAGTGATGGTACAGAGCGGCATAGGCAAGATGCAGTAGATGGTATCGAGTACAGTATATACACATGAGATGAGTATGTAAACAAAGTGGCATAGTTTAAAGTGGCTAGTGATACATGTATTACATAAAGATGCAGTAGATGATATAGAGTACAGTGTATACATATGAGAAATAATGTAGGGTATGTAAACATTATTATATTAAGTAGCATTGTTTAAAGCTGCTAGTGATATATTTTACATCAATTCCCATCAATTCCCATTATTAAAGTGGCTGGAGTTGAGTCAGTGTGTTGGCAGCAGCCACTCAATGTTAGTGGTGGCTGTTTAACAGTCTGATGGCCTTGAGATAGAAGCTGTTTTTCAGTCTCTCGGTCCCAGCTTTGATGCACCTGTACTGACCTCGCCTTCTGGATGATAGCGGGGTGAACAGGCAGTGGCTCGGGTGGTTGTTGTCCTTGATGATCTTTATGGCCTTCCTGTGACATCGGGTGGTGTAGGTGTCCTGGAGGGGAGGTAATTTGTCCCCGGTGATGCGTTGTGCAGACCTCACTACCCTCTGGAGAGCCTTACGGTTGTGGGCGGAGCAGTTGCCGTACCAGGCGGTGATACAGCCCGACAGGATGCTCTCGATTGTGCATCTGTAGAAGTTTGTGAGTGCTTTTGGTGACAAGCCAACTTTCTTCAGCCTCCTGAGGTTGAAGAGGCACTGCTGCGCCTTCTTCACGATACTGTCTGTGTGGGTGGACCAATTCAGTTTGTCTGTGATGTGTATGCCGAGGAACTTCACTTACTACCCTCTCCACTACTGTTCCATCGATATGGATAGGGGGATGTTCCCTCTGCTGTTTCCTGAAGTCCACAATCATCTCAGTTGAGCGATATGTTGACGGTGTTAACCAAAGGGGAAAAGTTGAGTGAAATTCAATATCGTGCTGATATTTCTTTGTCGTGTTAGTCTGAGGGGAGCTGCGTGCCTGCGCAGTTTAGAGGGAATATTGCAGACCGTCCCATGCAAATATGGCAACTCTATTCCTTCAAGGCGCTCACTTTCAGCACATGGGGCTGCATGGGGCTCCCACCCTTACACTCACGTTACCTTTCTGAGCAATTCATACATTTAATTTCATTCAAAGAAGTCTGTTTACCTCTCACCTGTCTTCATCAAAATGATATGGTAAAAAGTAATTATGCTTAATTTAAAAATATATTTAAAAAAAAAACTTTTTATTTAACTAGGCAAGTCCGTTAAGAACAAATTCTTATGTTCAATGACGGCACAGTGGGTTAACTGCCTGTCGGGGATTTTAACTTGCAACCTTTTGGTTACTGTTAAGGGTTGCGTCAATTGAATCTGGTATCAGGATAAATATGACACTGAGTCACCGATTGTAAACTATGTACTTTTTTATTAGCTAAGCAATAAGTGGTAAATGCAATTTTTGTATACACGGGTCCGCTGTAACACCACGCAGGGTAGAACAGAGAACTGACTTGTTCCTGACAAAGTTATTATAATATACTCTGACAGAAGTAGTTCCTGCTTCCGAGCCGTCCTGTCAGAGTAGAGACTGGGCGTGGTTTAAACTCACTCAGCCTATCGTTGATTGTTGGCGCACGAGCTGGTCCCAGCCCCCTAGGCGCTTCAGCGGTCAGGCATTGTAGCTGTGTAGAATATCTATGCGCTCATACTCTCGATACAGTTATTACACACCTGGCTCCTGTTATCTAACAAAAGAGTGTTTGTTCTCTACACTACGTTCTGTATGCGTCTCCCGCAACTCATTATAACTGCCTACACCCAAGGTTAGCCATTTTCCGCTAATGTTACTTCTAACTCACACAGACACCCTCATGATAGGCCAAGCATATTGTCAATCTCTTGACAAGCAGATGGTATAATCGTAGAATAAGTCATGCCTAGTTATTGACAGAGTGCAGTTATATCAGAGATATTTGTCCTCATTGATGCAATCAGTTAAGCGCATTTATTTTTATGCATTTCACACATTCATCACATGGAATGTACAGCCCTGCCCCAGCACTGACTGCACTGTAGAGGGCATTAAGAGCCAGGATGTGATGTTATCATACATACCATGACTGCATTTCAAACAACTCAAAGTAGACCGCCTTCGGCCCTAAACACAATGTTCTATGCCCTTGGGGGAATTCCCGCGGCCGTATTTTTCGTCCGTTTTTAACGTAAGCCCCTCAGCCCTCGTTTTTAACGGAGTTTACAAGTGTACAATTATGTTCACTTCGAGGGCATGAAACACCCCATAATTCAATTTGAGGCCTAAGGGAATAGGGTGTGTCTTTTTTAAGTGTTTCGGAATGCAGCCCATGAGTGGGCCCACTGGCATAGCGCAGTTTCTCAGGTTAGAGTTTGCGTCAGCCACTCAAAGTATAGACTACCGATCGCTCACCATGGATCTGAAATTGTGACGTCTACGCTGCTGCCTATCAGTTTATGTGGTGCTAGGGCTTGAAGTAGCCTATAGCTTTGCTTTAATGGGTACATTTTTATTTAATTGGTCGTCATTTTCTAATGTTAAGCCTAACGTTTATGTTTCACGTAGTTACAGGCCTACGGTATCGCAATGCTGCTATTTAGAATGCAGGCTGGCCGCAATAATGTTTTTAATTGTTATGTAATTAAAGTGGGAAATTCAAACATTACAGATTCAGAGATGGATGGAAGGGGTTGATGGGATTAAAGGATGGGATTAAAAAACAACGATTATGAAATACCTCGTGTCCGTAAAATGTATATAAACAGCAAAAAAATGTATATAAGCAGCAAAAAAAGAAACGTCCTCTCACTGTCAACTGTGTTTATTTTCAGCAAACTTAACATGTGTAAATATTTGTACGAACATAACAAGATTCACCAACTGAGACATAAACTGAACAAGTTCCACAGACATGTGACTAACAGAAATGGAATAATGTGTCCCTGAACAAAGGGACACATTAATCAAAAGTCACAGTCAGTATCTGGTGTGGCCACCAGCTGCATTAAGTACTGCAGTGTATCTCATCCCCATGGACTGCACCAGATTTGCCAGTTCTTGCTGTGAGGTGTTTCCCCGCTCTTCCACCAAGGCACCTGCAAGTTCCTGGACAAATATTGTGGAGATTCAATCGTATCTTTTTTTTTCTCTCTTGGGGGTGCACACGGAGGTGTCAATTGACCGGCAGGAAGAACCAAAATATGTAAAGGACACATTGCTAGGCCTAAACGGTGTTAAACCTATTTAAAGGTTTAGTCTAGGCTGCATTTTGGTTGGACCATGTACTATTGTCCATAAAAATACTCATATCAGCATAGCTGTGGGAAGTAGGGGTGTGAGGGTCCCCCACAAAATGAGTGAACTAGACCTTTATTACTCCTGTATAAAAAAAATACTCTGGGCTAAGTATTTACAAGTCCGTCATCCTGCTGAGTTCGCCACTGGGTGGACATGCTGGTGTTCCTCGCCAGAAACCTTTTATGGGGCCTGAGACATGGTAAAAAAAAAAACTCATTACACTTTTTTCAATTTCATTTTTTTCATTCAAATCCAGATTAATCTTAATCGAAAGACATAGCCTATAGGATAGGCTGGAATATTCTGTCAAACCTTGAATGATTTATTTGCACAGGTTTTTTTTGCACTAATTTAGGTTATATTTTGTACTTATTGTGTTTAGGCTACTTTATTTATTCTCTAATTTGGAGGCCTATATGAAATGATTTTTACAGTTTGACAGGCAAAATAGGCCTTGTTTTGTTTTTTTGTTGCCTAAATCAATGTTCATTCAAGTGTTAAAGATTGTTATAGGCTAAATAATGTATCTGTTGACTTATATATAAAATGCACAAATTCAAATAGACTAAACCTGTTGTTTTGTGACATCGCAATGTCGTCAACATCGACGATGGCTGTCAAACATTGCCATAGACGATGCAATTGGGTTATTGTCAAAATAATTTCTTAAATAAAAAGTAATACAATTTAGACATAGGTGTGAGATGATGGGCACATTGGCCCACAGAGCTGTGGGTGTGTTTGCTACACCAGGGAGTGGGTCTAGAGAGTAGATGGAATACATTTGGATTAGACCACTCCACGCTCTCTGCCTGCTTCAGAGGCATTAGCTACGCCAGTTTTTTTTTTCTCTCTCTCTCTCTCAAATCTCAAATCCTCCATCTTCCCCTTTCTTGTCTCTTAAGGCAGGTGGCACCCAATCAGAGGGACCCTCTTCCCAGAAGTAGCCAGGCCCCCAGACAGTCCCAGCATGGAGAACCGGGACGAGTCCAGGAAGCTGAACGAGAGCTCCTCGCACCCCGTCGACACAGACGCCGTGGCCCCCGAGCAGGCTAAAGAAAGCATGCAGATGAAGAAGGAGATCTCCCTGCTCAACGGAGTCAGCCTCATCGTAGGCAACATGATTGGCTCGGGCATCTTCGTGTCTCCCAAGGGCGTGCTCATCTACAGCGCCTCCTACGGCCTGTCGCTGGTCATCTGGGCCGTCGGTGGAATATTCTCAGTGGTCGGCGCTCTGTGTTACGCAGAGCTGGGCACCACCATCACCAAGTCCGGGGCCAGCTATGCCTATATCCTGGAATCCTTTGGTCCATTCATTGCCTTTATTCGCCTGTGGACATCACTGCTCATCATTGAGCCCACCAGTCAGGCAGTCATCGCCATAACGTTCGCTAACTACCTGGTGCAGCCGCTCTTCCCCACGTGTGAGCCACCCTACTCAGCTTCGCGCCTCATCGCAGCCGCCTGCATATGTGAGTAAACCCTTATGACGCGCTTAGGCACTCTCTGCTTCACTTTATCCTTCTCTCACGAATGGCAAATGAAGGATCAAAGGACACTCTGAAAATGCAAATAGGACATTAGCAGACCGTTTAATTCCAGTTGAGTAACTTAGAACGCTCTCAAATTGCTCTTAGTAGGACTTGCTCTTCAGGTTTTCCAGTACCTTCCTACCTCATACCCATTTCAGTAACGCTACGTGACTTCAACAGGCAGAATTAGTACATACTGTTCCTGCGTTACAGGGTACATTAACTGATTCACTGATACACTAACTGTTTTCATGCATGCGTGTGCACTCACTGCGCTGTGCATCTGTACAGACAGCAGCCCAACAGAACAGAACAGAACAGGGCAGGGCAGAACTACTCTTGAGTTAAGAAGCTTCGAGTCCTCTCCATGTGACCTGTGAATTGTAACATGCAACTAATTGAATGAGTGCTCTGTGATTTTGAAAGACTCTCACAGCACAGTAAAAATATTTGGTCTTTGATCTATAACAGCCCTCTGCTAAGTACTAGTCGTCTGATGTTGTGTGAACACTCCTGTCTTTGGTTGGCCCTAGGTTTGCTGACATTCATCAACTCAGCCTACGTGAAGTGGGGCACCAGGGTGCAGGATGTCTTCACTTACGCCAAAGTTCTTGCCCTCATCGTCATCATCATCACAGGCGTAGTGAAGCTATGCCAAGGTCAGTGACACTGTAACACTGCTGCCAACACATTACGGTTGATTCATTTTCGTATCCGTTTTTTATCCCATTGCATGAGAGGTTGTATAGTAATTATTGTCTGCCTCCTCTCAGGATCCACCGTGAACTTTGAGGCGTCATTCCAGGGCTCTTCCACAGACCCAGGAGACATTGCCTTGGCCCTGTACTCTGCCCTGTTCTCCTACTCGGGCTGGGACACACTCAACTTTGTTACCGAGGAGATCAAGGACCCAGAGAGGTACTCATGACGTCCTGACTACACGTACCAAACATACCGCTTGATTTCCGCCTCTATAGTCCGTCAGTAACTAGACCAACTGCTCCGCTCCCCTGCTAGAACGGTAACTGGGTTCCATTACTAATTGGAGGAAGCTTTGGTAACAAGGATGTGTGAATGCAGTGGTAGATAATGGAGTGCCATAGTGATTGCTGGCAGCTGGGTGTTATTCCAAAGTAGAACCTACCGTATGTACGTTCACACATTAACGCCATTGACATGTAACCTTACCACCATGTTGCACTGTTTTGTTTAAGCAAGTTAACTCCGGCTAGAGTATATGCCAAAGCAAAGAGAGACGTATACTGTGTGAATGATCATGTTTGACCTCTTGACCCTGTTCCCATAGGAACCTGCCCCTGTCCATTGCCATCTCCATGCCCATCGTCACGATCATATATATCATGACTAATGTGGCTTACTACGCCGTGCTGGACATGAGTGCCATCCTCGCCAGTGACGCTGTGGCTGTGGTGAGTTCAGAATTGAGAGCGCTCACTTTTATATCACGGAATGGGTTTTATTTAGTTTATTGGGCCAATGGGTCTCTGTTGAAAGGCAGATTACTTACTGCTCTGATTTCTGGGAATGTGCCACACGTTGAAGTAATTACCATGTGATAAATGCCCTTGCTTGTTTTTTGAAAATGTTTTATGTATACATTGAGTTGATGTTCTGTTCTTAGGCCTGTTTGTCTTTGTTTCTATAAGCACCTGCTCACCCTCAGGCGACTGTGTCAGGGCTGGGCCGCCTGGCCCGTTGACAGTCAGGATGTTTAATTGGAGTCCGACAGACTCCCCGTTTTAGATATGGATCTTTCTTTAGCCATGTGTAAAAGTGTGCGTTTTTTTTAAATATCCTGTGTGAAATATGTTTTATCTTCTCCTCTGTAGACGTTTGCGGACCACACTCTGGGAGTGATGAGCTGGACCATCCCCATCGCTGTGGCTCTGTCCTGTTACGGAGGGCTAAACTCATCTATTATCGCCGCATCCAGGTAAATCCTGGGACACGCTCGCTCTCCCATACATTGCCCTAAGCTTTATGGTCTTGCTGTTCAGTCTAAGGCCTCGATTGTTCCATCTGGTTATGTTGTACTCCGATGGTTTTTACAGTGACCTTCTATAATAAACACCAGCTGGAGTTGTTTTCTGGTAGTGGCTATGGAGGTACACTAAAAGTATGTGGACACCTGCTCGTCGAACGTCTCGTTCCAAAATCAGGGGCATTAATATGGAGTCGGTCCCCCATTTCCTGCCATAACAGCCTCCACTCTTCTGGGAAGGCTTTCCACTAGATGTTGGAACATTGCTGCGGGGACTTACAGCCATTCAGCCTCAAGAACATTAGTGAGGTTGGGCACTGATGTTAGGCCTGGCTCGTAGTCAGCGTTTCAATTTATCTCAAAGGTGTTCATTGAGGTCAGGGCTCTGTGCAGGTCAGTCAAGTTCTTCCACACCGATCTCGAGAAACCATTTCTGTATGGACCTCGCTTTGTGCATGGGGGCATTGTCATGTTTAAACAGGAAAGGTCCTTCTTGAAACTGTTGCCACAATGTTGGAAGCACAGAATCGTCTAGAATGTCATTGTGTGCCGTAGCATTAAGATTTCCCTTCACTGGAACTAAGGGTCCTAACCTGAACCATGAAAAACAGCCCCAGACCATTATTCTTCCTTCACCAAATGTTAAAGTTGGCACTACGCATTCGGGCAGGTAGTGTTCTCCTGGCATCTGCAAAGCCCAGATTTGTCTGTTGGACTGCCAGTTGGTGAAGTGTGATTCATCACCCCAGAGAACGCGTTTCCACTGCTCCAGAGTCCAATGGCGCCGAGGTTTACACCACTCCAGCCGACGCTTGAAATTGAGTATGGTGATCTTAGGCTTGTGTGTGGCTGCTCGGCCATGGAAACCCATTTCATGAAGCTCCCGACTAACAGTTATTTTGCTGATGTTGCTTCCAGAAGCAGTTTGGAACTCAGTAATAAGTGTTGCAACTGAGGACAGACGGCTGAGCTGTTGCTGCTCCTAGACATTTTCACTTCACAATAACACCACTTACAGTTGACTGGGGCAGCTCTAGCAGGGTAGAAAGTTGACCTACTGACTTGTTGGAAAGATGGCATCTTATGACGGTGCATGTTGAAAGTCACTGAGCTCTTCAGTAAGGCCATTCTACTGCCAATGTTTGTCTATGGAGATTGCATCGCTGTGTGCTCGATTTTATACATCTGTGAGCAATGGGTGTGGCTGAAATAGCCAATTCCACAGTGTATGCTGTGTGCCACAGATTTACCATTATGTTGTCCAGATGCTCTAGTGGCTGCTAGTGCTGAGTGATTAACCGAAATGTCAGTTGTTTGAAAAATAACTAATTGACCGACATCTGTTCAATTATTTGAATTCCATTTTGTTCGTTTTTTTTTTCCTTTTTTTTTTTTCTTCTTCCTGTGAGCTCAATGCACACATTGGCTGCAGTTTCACTAGTCATAATTTCAGATCATGCCTGGACTGTGTGACGTAGCAGTGAGTTATAGTTACCAGTAGGCCAATGTTCTACATAGTTTGGCGCAGAAAACGTGATAATTAACTACAATGACTACGGAGAGGGAGAGAAGAGAGAAGAGGCGCAATCGAAAGGGGTAGAGAGCAGTTGCTTCGCGGTATCTCTACCTGAAAATACATTATCAAAAGTGATTGATAGTTGGTATTTAGCAGTCATAAAAGTAAACCCTTATTTACTTAGAAGAACTTTTACAATTGTGATTTTGTCAGTCTGCATAGGCAGCAGCTCGATTGAGATGACTTGGAATCAAATAAAACAAAATGAAATATTTTATTAAGTAAAATAATGTGAATAACTGATTTTAATAATTGATAAGCAGTAATGGGCAGTCACTACCATCATGGGACTTGTATTAATTGTTTTATTCTGTGGTGTTCAACCCACATAATGCATAGTGCATTTAATGTAAAAAAATCTATATCTTTTTAAAAATCTACACGAAACTGAACCGACCAAAACAAAAAACACTAATCGCTCAGCACTAAGTGATACCTCTGCCGTTGGCAGGCTGTTCTTCGTGGGCGCTCGTGAAGGTCACCTCCCGGACGCCTTATCAATGATTCATGCAGAGAGGTATACTCCTGTCCCTGCTCTGCTCTTCAACGTAAGCACCCCCTTTCCTTACATCACTTACATCGCACACTTTAGAACAATTTCATCAACTGTTATGCTAAACAAACAAAGTAGAAACATCTCCACTGTCCAATCAACTCAAAGCTGCTGTCAGTGCTGACACCTGGTGGATGGACATGCCCAGTGCAGCTTCCTAACTATCTGGTGTGGATGATGCTGATGAGCCATGTCTCTCCCTGCTGGTGAGTCATACGTCCTGCCTCTGTTGACCAGTGTCTTCTTTGTTGTTGTTGTGTATCCACAGTGTGCCATGGCCTTGGTTTACCTGACTGTAGAGGATGTCTTCCAGCTGATCAACTACTACAGCTTCAGCTACTGGTTCTTTATGGGTCTGTCTATCGCCGGGCAGATCTACCTGCGCTGGAAGGAACCAGACAGACCCAGACCACTCAAGGTGAGAACTTGAATGTCTCAACTTGTGAACTAATATGTTCATACTTGATCAATTAATAGACTAAAGATCAAATCTCTTGGAAGACACGTAGTTACATGTAAGGCAACAATTTAAATGTTATTTTCTCCTTCCTTCTTCCTTCCATGTCTGTGCTTGTCTCCCCTATGTGTTCCTGTGTGCAGTTGACCCTGTTGTACCCCATCATCTTCTGTTGTTGCACTGTGTTCCTCGTGGCAGTGCCACTGTACAGTGACACCATCAACTCTCTCATTGGCATCGCCATTGCCCTCTCCGGAGTGCCGGTCTACTTCCTGGGCATCCACCTGCCCGAGTCCAAACGCCCACCCTACATTACCAAGTTACTACGTGAGTTACCCTCTCTCAATAAGACCCTTTCCTCAGCCTGTTTCCAAATGAGGACGGATTTTTATATATATATATATATATATACAGTGCCTTGCGAAAGTATTCGGCCCCCTTGAACTTTGCGACCTTTTGCCACATTTCAGGCTTCAAACATAAAGATATAAAACTGTATTTTTTTGTGAAGAATCAACAACAAGTGGGACACAATCATGAAGTGGAACGACATTTATTGGATATTTCAAACTTTTTTAACAAATCAAAAACTGAAAAATTGGGCGTGCAAAATTATTCAGCCCCTTTACTTTCAGTGCAGCAAACTCTCTCCAGAAGTTCAGTGAGGATCTCTGAATGATCCAATGTTGACCTAAAGACTAATGATGATAAATACAATCCACCTGTGTGTAATCAAGTCTCCGTATAAATGCACTTGCACTGTGATAGTCTCAGAGGTCCGTTAAAAGCGCAGAGAGCATCATGAAGAACAAGGAACACACCAGGCAGGTCCGAGATACTGTTGTGAAGAAGTTTAAAGCCGGATTTGGATACAAAAAGATTTCCCAAGCTTTAAACATCCCAAGGAGCACTGTGCAAGCGATAATATTGAAATGGAAGGAGTATCAGACCACTGCAAATCTACCAAGACCTGGCCGTCCCTCTAAACTTTCAGCTCATACAAGGAGAAGACTGATCAGAGATGCAGCCAAGAGGCCCATGATCACTCTGGATGAACTGCAGAGATCTACAGCTGAGGTGGGAGACTCTGTCCATAGGACAACAATCAGTCGTATATTGCACAAATCTGGCCTTTATGGAAGAGTGGCAAGAAGAAAGCCATTTCTTAAAGATATCCATAAAAAGTGTAGTTTAAAGTTTGCCACAAGCCACCTGGGAGACACACCAAACATGTGGAAGAAGGTGCTCTGGTCAGATGAAACCAAAATTGAACTTTTTGGCAAACAATGCAAAACGCTATGTTTGGCGAAAAAGCAACACAGCTCATCACACTGAACACACCATCCCCACTGTCAAACATGGTGGTGGCAGCATCATGGTTTGGGCCTGCTTTTCTTCAGCAGGGACAGGGAAGATGGTTGAAATTGATGGGAAGATGGATGGAGCCAAATACAGGACCATTCTGGAAGAAAACCTGATGGAGTCTGCAAAAGACCTGAGACTGGGACGGAGATTTGTCTTCCAACAAGACAATGATCCAAAACATAAAGCAAAATCTACAATGGAATGGTTCAAAAATAAACATATCCAGGTGTTAGAATGGCCAAGTCAAAGTCCAGACCTGAATCCAATCGATAATCTGTGGAAAGAACTGAAAGCTGCTGTTCACAAATGCTCTCCATCCAACCTCACTGAGCTCGAACTGTTTTGCAAGGAGGAATGGGAAAAAATGTCAGTCTCTCGATGTGCAAAACTGATAGAGACATACCCCAAGCGACTTTTTCACGCCCAATTTTTCAGTTTTTGATTTGTTAAAAAAGTTTGAAATATCCAATAAATGTCGTTCCACTTCATGATTGTGTCCCACTTGTTGTTGATTCTTCACAAAAAAATACAGTTTTATATCTTTATGTTTGAAGCCTGAAATGTGGCAAAAGGTCGCAAAGTTCAAGGGGGCCGAATACTTTCGCAAGGCACTGTATATATTCCTGTCTTGTATGATAGTTGAAAATGTTTCCATTGAAAGATGTGGAAACAGTATTTTCATTTTTAGTAATTTAATGATTGCGCTAACCCTCTTTCTTTCACTTGTGCTAGGTTCTTTCACACGCTTTACCCAGCTCACCTGTTTCTGTGTGCTCACTGAGATGGACATCAGTGGGTAAACCTCACTCCCAACCATGACACACAGTTCCCACCACGTTACCCACCACCCTTTGCAATTCACAAACAGACACATGGGACCAACTCATGGAAATTCACCTGGGAATATTTAATAATTTTACCAGAATGTCTCACTACTATGTTAGTCTGTAGTTTACAATTTGGGACACTATACACACGTTTACATGCACAGACAGGTATAGAGAGGTGACAGTGTGGGACTCCAGTTGCTTTTCACTGTCGCCAACCTGATGCCTGATGGTTCATGTGAAGTTAAGCATTTGGCAAGGACAGATCCCAAGAAAAGCCATGGTCATCTGGCCAGGACTCTGGGACATCCCCTCTCCTTACGTCATTATCCTACTCAAAGTTTCACTTCTCCCCATCTCCTGACATATCATTGTCCCTTGCCTGGTGTATGGGGTGAGATCTGCATCAGAGCATATGGAGTTGTTCTCTCCCTTCTCAGAGGCTGGAGATCTATGTAAGATGGCAGCACATCTCTTATCTCGTGATGGAATGACCTATAGAGGTTGTTTTGATGTCAGAGGGTATAGGTATGCACTTTTTAATATGCCGTGCCTGTCATACATATACACTGAGTGTACAAAACATTAGGAATACCTGCTCTTTCCATGAGACTGTCCAGGTGAAATCTATGATCCCTTATTGATGTCACCTGTTAAATCCACTTCAATCAGTGTAGATGATGGTTATGAGAAAGGTTAAATAAGGATTTTTTTAAATTCTTGAGACATCGGTTGTGCATGTGTGCCATTGAGGGTGAACTGGCAAGACCAAAATATTTAAATGTCCTTGAATGGGGTATGGTAGTAGCTGTCAGGCACACCGGTTTGAGTGTCAACTGCAACTCTACTGGGTTTTTCACACTCAAGTTTTCCCGTATCAAGAATGGTCCAACACCAAAAGGCCATCCATCCAGCTTGAGACAACTGTGGGAAGCATTGGAGTCAACATGGGCCAGCTTCCCTGTGGAATGCTTTTGACACCTTGTAGAGTTCAAGCCAGACAAATCGAGGCTGTTCTGAGGGCAAAAACTCAATATTAGGAAGTTGTTCCTAATGTTTTGTACACTTAGTGTATGTCTGCATATCCGGAAGGGACATGCAAATACACCGGTTTTCGTAAATATTAAAATGTATTTCTTAAAGGTGATGCTACGGTCTTGTTCTCTTGGAGCTTTTGAGTTATGGATTATGGTTTATTGGAAAAAGGGAACCAATGACTCAATGTCTGCTGCTACATGGTTGTTCAGTGGGTTTTTTTCCCAGCCCTCCTTTCTGGTGTTACTTCAGTAATGAGATGCTCATTTTTCTGTGAACTGCTGGCTGACCTTAGTAAGGTTAATGTAGTATGCAAACTATTTATCCATAAGCCCGAATCCCACCCACAAAGACCTTCTGTACTACTTTTGAAAATGTACAATAGCCAACTCATCTCAGCAACGGCAAATGTAACCCTCCAAAGACCATGGTGACTGAGGCCATGTCAGCTTTACCAACAGTTGGGATCACTTGATGGGCCTATTAGGGCAGCAGCAGTGAATTAAACAGAACGTTAACTTTATTGTACCTGTAAGTTAACCATGCAAAGGATCTCCTGGGCCAATATTTATAGTTATTCAGTGAATATGAAAGACGCTGTTACCCATGAATAAGTTAAATATGAGGAATGAGTTGGCTGTCAGTTTGCCTGTTGAATACTAATTCCATGGAAGATTGGTTTTATTAATAAAACTTCTTAACCAGTTTGCAGTATAATTTCATTCATTACAGCAATAATGCACAATTTCTTTGGGAAGTCTTACATTTATTTTGAAAGCTTTATTTTATACACATCTACATATTTACAGAAGGGATTTGGAGTCACTTTCATCACACATCAAGAGTACAAACTCCCGTGTGACAGGGAATGTAGACCCACACATAGTATCACACTTTCAGATGCACAATCACTACCATACGCTTACACGTACGTACTACCATGCACAACATGCAAACACGCAGTCCAAACCATCTCACCAACATACAAGTTAAACCAGAAGCACACCATAGTTATGTGCGACACATCTACCACACATTCACACCAACACTTGCACAGTAAAAAAAGACAACCACCAATGCTCAAAGTTGGAGATCAGTCAGAGTCATCCTTGTCTCCATTATCATCATCATCTAACTCCTGCATCACCTCGCCCTGGTATTGGTCCCAGGATCTCCGACTGTATGAGTGCTCTTCCCAGGACCCTTCAGGATGAGAACGGCAAAATTAGGTTTCGGAGAGAAACTAGTAATGCAACTATCCTTACTATGGGAGCTTTGATAATCATTGTGTGAAGCTTTTGTGAACTTCATACAATCAAAATAAATGTACTAGCCTACCTCCATAGCGCTCCTCTCTGTCACTGCCATCCTCATCTGGGTAGTCATTCCTCCAGTTCCCCTCTTCATTCTCATACACTTCCTCATTCACCACCAAGTCAGGCACCTGGAAATCCAAGAAAAGGTTATTCCTCCTGCATAATTTTATGTTATTCAGATACTAACCTTGTCCCATGCTCAATTGCTACTGTGTATAGTCTGGAAACACCGCAACAAGGTGGGACTTGAATTGAAAGTGGTGTGGGTGAAAAATCTAAATGAGAGAGCCAGCTGTATTTGAATTAATTTATTTTTAAGTTCAAACACAGCAACCATATTTTTGAGAAGCCCAATTGATTGAGTTTGGGCATAAAGTTTGTAAAAACTAGTTCTAAGATACACTTTTGACCCTTACCAACTCTCCCTCGTCTGAGTAGGGCCTGACGGACAGGATGTCCTGGATCCAGCCTGCAGCGACTGTTTCCTGGTAGTAAAGGTCATACACGTAGTCGTCCTCCCGTTCACGATGCTCAACACCCACACCCTCTCCAGACACACTCAGCTTCTCACGGAGCATCTTCATCGAGTTACACAGGATCGTCTCTGGGTCAGGGGTCAGCAACTGGGAAACAGTCACAATAAGCATCAAATTCAAGCCATCCAAATACTAGGCCTATGTGTCAGTGGCAGGTAGGCTACAATCTGGATCCACTGAATTCATCATATGGGAACTGGGCACTGATACGTTTACATAGAACGTTTCCCCAGCTCTAGCTAGGGGAGCCCAGCTCACACCTACCTTTCTAGGTGCTTTGTCCGGGTCCCCATCTTCCTGGATGATGTCAAACACCTGAACTTCACCCAGGCTCCAGGCATTTTTCCCTGGCTCCTCTGTGGGCTCTGGCTGCGTTGAGGGGGACTGTTCTGCAGGCATCCCTGCTCGATGGCTGGAGAGGATCCTGTATCGCTCCTCCCGCCTGGTGCTCCACTTTACGCTCCGCAGATCTCCCACAATCCTCTGGGAGCTGCCTGACGGGCGCAGGGCGTGGGCCATGCGGGGGCGGGCCAGTGCTTCACGAACCTGTGTCTGGACTGGGGCATCCTAAGAATGGTGACAATGTAGGGAAACAGTTATCCTAACAAAGACAGTTGAGACTAATAAGACTGGCAGTGCATTACATGAAAAGGTTCACTAAATTAAACTTAGCTACCAAGAACTGTTTCTGAGTGCTAAGAAAACATTAAGATCTCTTTTACATTGAAAATAAAACAATAGGTTATGAAACTAGCTATGACTGACTCTGGACCATGACCAGCCAACTCATATTTTTATTTAACTAACTAGGCAAGTCAGTTAAGAACCCATTCTTATTTACAATGACGCCTACCCCGGGAAAACCCGGACGACGCTGGGTCAATTGTGCGCCGCCCTATGGGACTCCCAATCACGGCCGGTTGTGATACAGCCTGGAATCGAACCAGCGTCTGTAGTGACGCCTCCAGCACTGAGCTGCAGTGCCTTAGACCGCTACGCCTCTCGGGAGCCAATAAAACTTATTTTCTACCCAAACAGGTGTTGCGAAGGATTATCTCCTCCTAGCTAGCTAAATATACAAATGTATAATTGTCCCATGATCTTGAAATGGCAGATGTGCAAGAGACAGGTACACCAGATACTGGTGCTGTGAAGTTAACGAAAACGTAGGCCAGCTCGCGAACGATAGTTACCAAGCTATCTGTGTTGTTAGCCAGCTAGCTCGCTTGCTAATCAACACAAAGCGAACTAGCCAGTTACCTAAGTAAGGATGACTTGAGCTGAAGAGAAAATACAATGTATATAGCTAACGTTAACCAGCTGATAAGCTAACTACAGTTAGTTTAACATCAAATACATTAGGTAGCTAGCTAGCCAAACTAAAACAGCAGACTTGAGTGTCTTGCACAGCACCAGCCGATTGTGTACAGCGCCCACAAAAAACCGTGGTTTGACAGCGGCCCATACCTGTGACGCTACCGTTGCCACGAGTTTGAAGACTGAATTCTCAACCTCTACATCATCGGGCTCAGGCACAGTTTCCCCAGCGGTCTGGGATGTGGTCTCTGGCCGAATACGTTTACAGGCAAGCAGCAACGCATCGGCAGGGTCAGTTCCTCTCTTTCTTTTCACCCGGAGAATAGTGGTGCTTGGATCCATGGCTGCTCCAGCTGGCACTACCGTAACTAGCTAGCTATAGTCGCACTTGTGAAAGAGGAGGCAGGATTCTCCCAATACTATGGTATCTTCTTCGATTAGGTTTTACGGCGGTTGGCATCCAACAAATGTTGCATTGCCGCCACCTACTAGACTGGAGTATACTCCTTATACTTAAAATAAATAATCATAAAATACATAAATCAACACATACCCTACCATCTAACCCTACTCCACTAAATACATATTTTTAATCCTACCTCAAGCCAACAGCCTAAAAGGTTGGGACACCACCAATTAACACCTTGTAACTCTTCTGACCCAAATAACTCTTTGCAGCTGCCACCAATATTCAGTGACTTATGTTCCATCCCTGCAGTACAGTTGATAACCATTGCTATAAATAATAAAAATCCAACCTCACTGAAACATATATCACTTGTTGGCCTGTACTGGTACAGATCTAGTACTCACACCACTCCTCTCAAGATCCCTCCCCCTTGACCCATCTTCCTCTACTTTCTTCACCGCCTCAGCGTACCACAACTTCTGCACTACTCTAACCCTGGAAACCTCAAACTGCCTCTCTCGCACAGGATATTTCTGAACCCCAGCCCCATGGGCACCCCTACAATTAACACATATAACTAATTTCCCCAATGTTACACATTCCTTTGTCTCATGCCCTCCTGCACACTTCTCACACCTAGGAACCTCCCTCCTACACACTACTGCCACATGCCCATAAGCTTGACACCTGTAACAATGTAATGCATTCAGCACAAATACTCAAATCTGTAAAGCTCAATCTGCTTACACCTCTTCCATTCTTCTTTAACAAACAATCTCTCTTTTTTTCTGCCATTTTTAACAGACTCAAGCTCACCCTCTTCCTCCTTCTCTCTCTTCGTCCTCCTCTGCCTCTCTTTTTCCCTTAATTCCTTCTCCGTATTCCAAGTATCCGTCTCCTTATGATAATACTCCACTTCTCCTGACACACTTCTTGTTCTTGCCCTTTCAAGGGACGCCATTTTACTGGCTGTCACAATCTCTGTACAATCAACATGAACCCCTCGGGATGTAGAGCTCAACAGTGCATCCCACTTGTAAAGCAGCTGCTTTGTGTTGATGTTCTTCTTTGTCAGTAGCTACAGTGCCTTGCGAAAGTTTTCTCAATTATTTTAATCACCTTCGCATAGGAGATTCGATTGACCGCTCAAACTTTTGCCACCTCAATTCAACCTTACAGGGCACTCCAGGAACTCGGGATCATGATCCCTACCACATGCTTCAAGAGGGCCACCATTGTTCCTGTTCCCAAGAAAGCTAAGGTAACTGAGCTAAACGACTACCGCTCCGTAGCACTCACTTCCGTCATCATGAAGTGCTTTGAGAGACTAGTCAAGGACCATATCACCTCCACCCTACCTGACACCCTAGACCCACTCCAATTTGCTTACCGCCCAAATAGGTCCACAGACGATGCAATCTCAACCACACTGCACACTGCCCTAACCCATCTGGACAAGAGGAATACCTATGTGAGAATGCTGTTCATCGACTACAGCTCGGCATTCAACACCATAGTACCCTCCAAGCTCGTCATCAAGCTCGAGACCCAGGGTCTCGACCCCGCCCTGTGCAACTGGGTACTGGACTATCTGACGGGCCGCCCCCAGGTGGTGAGGGTAGGCAACAACATCTCCACCCCGCTAATCCTCAACACTGGGGCCCCACAAGGGTGCGTTCTGAGCCCTCTCCTGTACTCCCTGTTCACCCACGACTGCGTGGCCACGCACGCCTCCAACTCAATCATCAAGTTTGCGGACGACACAACAGTGGTAGGCTTGATTACCAACAACGACGAGACGGCCTACAGGGAGGAGGTGAGGGCCCTCGGAGTGTGGTGTCAGGAAAATAACCTCACACTCAACGTCAACAAAACTAAGGAGATGATTGTGGACTTCAGGAAACAGCAGAGGGAACACCCCCCTATCCACATCGATGGAACAGTAGTGGAGAGGGTAGTAAGTTTTAAGTTCCTCGGCATACACATCACAGACAAACTGAATTGGTCCACTCACACAGACAGCATCGTGAAGAAGGCGCAGCAGCGCCTCTTCAACCTCAGGAGGCTGAAGAAATTCGGCTTGTCACCAAAAGCACTCACAAACTTCTACAGATGCACAATCGAGAGCATCCTGGTGGGCTGTATCACCGCCTGGTACGGCAACTGCTCCGCCCACAACCGTAAGGCTCTCCAGAGGGTAGTGAGGTCTACACAACGCATCACCGGGGGCAAACTACCTGCCCTCCAGGACACCTACACCACCCGATGTTACAGGAAGGCCATAAAGATCATCAAGGACAACAACCACCCGAGCCACTGCCTGTTCACCCCGCTATCATCCAGAAGGCATTGAGTGGCTGCTGCCAACACACTGACTCAACTCCAGCCACTTCAATAATGGGAATTGATGAGAAATGATGTCAAATATATCACTAGCCACTTTAAACAATGCTACCTAATATAATGTTTACATACCCTACATTATTAATCTCATATGTATACGTATATACTGTACTCTATATCATCTACTGCATCCTTACGTAATACATGTATCACTAGCCACTTTAACTATGCCACTTTGTTTACATACTCATCTCATATGTATATACTGTACTCGATACCATCTACTGTATCTTGCCTATGCTGCTCTGTACCATCACTCATCCATATATCTTTTTGTACATATTCTTTATCCCTTTACACTGTGTATAAGACAGTAGTTTTGGAATTGTTAGTTAGATTACTTGTTGGTTATTACTGCATTGTCGGAACTAGAAGCACAAGCATTTCGCTACACTCGCATTAACATCTGCTAACCATGTGTATGTGACAAATAAAATTTGATTTGATTTGAAGTGCAACACCGTCGTTCTTCTACACACCGTTCTTCAGTATACTCTGTCTGTCTGCACACACTTGAAACATGGCCAAATACTTTACAATTCTTACACTGCAATGGTTTGGGGATGAAAGCTCTTACGACGTATCTTACATAACCAAGCTTCACATACGTAGGTATTTTCTATTTTTCGAAAAATAAAGGGTCAGATGCCGGGCACCAACCACACCAGGAATTATCTTCAGGTATTCAACCTGAACATTATTCGTCACCCCTGAGATAACTCCTTTGACGGGTGCTCTACTCCAAAGTTCAAAACTTCTGTTGTCCGGATTCTTTTGTGGCTCACTGCAACCTTCCTCTGTTCTTCAGACATGCAATTCATCAAAATAAGACCACTCCTGGTCACGCTGACAGACTCCACTTTTTCCAGCTCATACTTCACCGTTTTAAACACCTCAAACAGGTCTCCCACATATGCATCCTTACTCAACAAAAGCATCCCAACAAGGAGCGATTCATTATCATTCATACACATATCCTCCACTACAATTTTAGACAATTTCCTTTTTGTTCCAGTTTTCGATACTACTGCTGTCCATTCAGAACATTCAACATTGCGCGACGCGCTCTTTGTTTTGAACACTTCCGCCATCTTTCCTTCCTTCTCGGGAAAGGACGTCAGAAGATCTTCCAGGAGGCAGGGTTGCCTGGTCTAGCTACATTTCTAGCCTCAATGACTACTCAAAACCCGCACACAAGGCCTGAAAACTAGCCCCAAATAGTTTTTCACAGCAAGAGAGGAGTTGCCACATTTAGCCAAATAAACTTTTTCAATAACATTATCAATCGAATTAAAAAGGAATATCGACTTAACTTCTAACGACATAAGAAGCAAAATGAGGTTTTCCATCAAAATAATAATTATGACCTAATGTGAATAATAAAGGAATTTGAAAATGTCGCAAGAGAAAATGTCATTTGCCCTTATTAAACGAATGTTAGACTATTTTCTGGCAATTGTGCCGTTATGTGCCAGACGTTAAGACTACAAACCATTACAAATGGCTTCTTTGCGAGATTGCCTTATCATTTCAATGGGCATAGGCTAGTTTTACTGACTAAAATCTGGGTTTATGATTGTAATCATACTTTGTACTACTTAAGTACTACTTAAGTCGTTTTTTGGGGGGGGATCTGTACTTTACTATTTATATTTTTGACAACTTTTACTACATTCCTAAAGAAAATAATGTACTTTTTACTCCATAAATTTTACCTGACACCCTAAAGTACTCATTACATTTTGAAAGCTTAGCAGGACAGGAACATGGTCCAATTCACGCACTAATCAAGAGAACATCCCTGGTCATCCCTATTGCCTCTGATCTGGCGGGATGACAACAGCCAGTGAAAGTGCAGGGCGCCAAATTCAAAACAACAGAAATCTCATAATTAAAATTCCTCAAACATACATGTATTTTATACAGTTTTAAAGGTAATATTGTTGTTAATCCCACAACAGTGTCCGATTTCAAATAAGCTTTACAGCGAACGCACCACAAACGATTATGTTAGGTGACCACCAACTCACAGAAAAACCCAGCCATTTTTCCAGCCAAAGAGAGGAGTCACAAAAAGCAGAAATAGAGATAGAATTAATCACTACACTTTGATGATCTTCATCAGATGACACTCATAGGAATTCATGTTACACAATACATGTATGTTTTGTTTGATAATGTTCATATTTATATAAAAAAATCTCAGTATACATTGGCGCGTTACGTTCACTAGTTCCAAAAACATCCGGTGATATTGCAGAGAGCCACATCATTTTACAGAAATACTCATTATAAATGTTGATAAATACAATTGTTAGACATGTAAATATAGATATACCTCTTCTTAATGCAACCGCTGTGTCAGATTTTAAAAAAAAAATGCAAACCATGCAATAATCTGAGTACGGTGCTCAGAAAATAAATACAATTATCCGCCATGTTGGAGTCAACAGAAATCAGAAATCACATTATAAATATTCCCTTACCTTTGACGATCTTCATCAGAATGCACTCCCAGGAATCCTAGTTCCACAATAAATGCTTGATTTGTTCGATAATGTCTATTATTTATGTCCAAGTAGCTACTTTTGTTAGCACGTTTAGTACACAAATCCAAACGCTCTTGCAGGTCCATCCAAACGTCGGACAAAAACATCAAAAAGTTATATTACAGGTCGAGGAAACTTGTCAAACTAAATATAGAATCAATCTTTAGGATGTTGTTATCATAAATCTTCAATAAAGTTCCAACCGGAGAATTCCTATGTCTGTAGAGAAGCCATGGAAACCAGGTCGCTATCATGTGAAATGCGCGTGACCAGGACCTGGCTCTCTGCCAGACCACTTACTCAAAGAGCTCCCATCCGGCTCCACAACACAGTAGAAGCCTCATTCACGTTTCCAAAGACGGTTGACATCTCGTGGAAGCCCTGGGAAGTGCAACTTTATCCATATCCCACTGTGTATTCAATAGGGTCTGGGTTGAAAATCGACCAACCTCAGATTTTCCACTTCCTGTTTGGATATCTTCTCAGGTCTGCCATAGGAGTTCTGTTATACTCACAGACATCATTCAAACAGTTTTAGAAACCTCAGAGTGTTTTCTATCCGATACTACTAATAATATGCATATATTAGCAACTGGGACTGAGGAGCAGGCCGTTGACTTTGGGCACCTTTCATCCAAGCTACTCAATACTGCCCCTGCAGCCATAAGAAGTTGTTTAAGAGACCCAAATGCAGACACATGCGGCAGATGGTTGAGCTCCGATATTTATTATGACAAAAGGCGTAGACAAAAGGCAGGTCGGGTACAGGCGAGAGTTCATAAACCAGGTTAGAGTCCAGTACCAGGCTATAGGCAGGCTCGAGGTCAGGACAGGCAGGGGTTCAGAAAACCAGGTCAGAGTCCAAATGGTACAAGACGATAGGCAGACTTGAGGTCAGGCAGGCGGGCTCAAAGTCAGAACAGGCAAGGGTCAAAACCAGGAGGGCAAGAAAAGACAGACTGGGAAAGCAGGAGCTGAGAAACAAAACGCTGGTTGACTTGACAAACAAAACGAACTGGCACAGAGAGACAGGAAACACAGGAATAAATACACCAGGGAAAATAAGTGACACTTGGAGAGGGTGGAGACAAGCACAAGGACAGGTGAAACAGATCAGGGCGTGACACTTAAGTATATTTTAGCAATTACATTTACTTTTGACACTTAAGTATATTTATGATTTAGGGCTCCCGAGTAGCGCAGCGGTTTAAGGCACTGCATCTCAGTTCAAGAGGTGTCACTACAGTCCCTGGTTCAAATCCAGGCTGTATCACATCCAGCTGTGATTTTGAGTCCCATAGGGCAGCATTCATTCGGCCCAGCTTCATCCGGGCTATGCCTGGGTAGGCCGTCATTGTAAATAAGAATTTGTTCTTAACTGACTTGCCTAGTTAAATAAATAAAAAATATTATAATATAAAATACTTTCAAACTTTTACTGTAGTAGTATTTTACTGGATAACTTTCACTTTTACTTTAGTCATTTTCTATTAAGGTGTCTTTACTTTTACTCAAGTATGACAATTGGGGAACCTACTTTTTCCACCACTGATTAAATCCATTTGTCAGCTCCAGGTAGGCTACACAAGTGGCACAAATTGATTTGCAATGACTCCAGTGATATCGTCATTTCAACATATTTATTGTATAACATGGTAGGCTTCAGTAGCCTGAAGATGCAAATGTATCATTCTCTACATTTAATATCAGTTTCATTGTGGACTTTTTCCTGGAATGGATGCATGCTAGGGAGTTCTATAACTTCCATTTAAAGATTTCACTCGTGCTGCGCTCGAGACCCAAGACCTGAGCATGCGTAAGACCCTTTTTTCTATAAGTAGTCCACATCAGAATGCTGTTTAA
Organism: Oncorhynchus mykiss; assembly: GCF_057628025.1. Lineage (NCBI taxonomy): Eukaryota > Metazoa > Chordata > Actinopteri > Salmoniformes > Salmonidae > Oncorhynchus > Oncorhynchus mykiss. Next base: position 58,126,353 of record NC_143027.1, on the reverse strand, counting down.
ACTACCTCAGAGCGAATTTATCTCATGCACTCTAGAGCGCCTAAAGTCGTTTTCCTGTTGTCTCCGGTTATGTCTTGGTGCGTGTCAGTTCTAGCATGTTAGCCTATGTTTTATGGAAAAAGAGTTGGAAATATGTGTCTCCATAATGACAATTTACATAGCCTACCAACAACTGGTAAAAAGTTGTCACAACGTGCAAGCATGCTGTTCTGTCTCCCCTCACTCAAGTGACTCCGCTGCCTGCTTCAGTGCTCAGTTCCAACACCCCCCTCCCCCCATTTAAAAAGTTATCTTATTTCAATAAAACTATACTAAATATACGTCACCAAATAGTTGATTAAAACATATTGTTTTGCAATGAAGGTCTACAGTAGCCTGTCCTCTGGGTACACTGACTTCAATACAAAACCTGGGAGGCTCATGGTTCTCACCCCCTTCCATAGACTTACACAGTAATTGTGACAACTTCCGGAGGACGTCCTCTAACTGCCACCACAACATCTATATTCTGCTGTTCATCTTCTGTTGACCCATACCCTCCACATACATTCCCCTTTTCATGCGTCTAGGATATTATTTATTTATTTAACTAGGCAAGTCAGTTAAGAACTAATTCTTAATTACAATGACGGCCTAGGAACAAGCCACCTTGCCTTGTTCAGGGGTAGAACGACAGATTTCTACCTTGTCAGCTCAGGGACTCAATCTAGCAACCTTTAAGTTCCTGGCCCAACAATCGAACCCCTTTGCTACCTGCCGTCCCTTTGTTTAGCTGCCGCTACCTGCCGCCCCTTTGTTTACCTGCAGCTACCTGCCGCCCCTTTGTTTACCTGCAGCTACCTGCTGCCCCTTTGTTTACCTGCAGCTACCTGCCGCCCCTTTGTTTACCTGCAGCTACCTGCCGCCGCTTTGTTTACCTGCAGCTACCTGCCGCCCCTTTGTTTACCTGCCGCTACCTGCCGCCCCTTTGTTTACCTGCAGCTACCTGCTGCCCCTTTGTTTACCTGCAGCTACCTGCCGCCCCTTTGTTTACCTGCCGCTACCTGCCGCCCCTTTGTTTACCTGCAGCTACCTGCTGCCCCTTTGTTTACCTGCCGCTACCTGCCGCCCCTTTGTTTACCTGCTGCCCCTTTGTTTACCTGCAGCTACCTGCCTCCCCTTTGTTTACCTGCCGCTACCTGCCGCCCCTTTGTTTACCTGCCGCTACCTGCCGCCCCTTTGTTTACCTGCTGCCCCTTTGTTTACCTGCAGCTACCTGCCTCCCCTTTGTTTACCTGCCGCTACCTGCCGCCCCTTTGTTTACCTGCCACCCCTTTGTTTACCTGCCGCTACCTGCCACCCCTTTGTTTACCTGCCGCCCCTTTGTTTACCTGCAGCTACCTGCCGCCCCTTTGTTTCCCTGCCGCTACCTGCCGCCCCTTTGTTTACCTGCCGCCCCTTTGTTTACCTGCCGCTACCTGCCGCCCCTTTGTTTCCCTGCCGCTACCTGCCGCCCCTTTGTTTACCTGCCGCTACCTGCCGCCCCTTTGTTTACCTGCAGCTACCTGCCTCCCCTTTGTTTACCTGCCGCCCCTTTGTTTACCTGCCGCCCCTTTGTTTACCTGCAGCTACCTGCCGCCCCTTTGTTTACCTGCCGCTACCTGCCGCCCCTTTGTTTACCTGCCGCCCCTTTGTTTACCTGCCGCTACCTGCCGCCCCTTTGTTTACCTGCCTCCCCTTTTGTTTACCTGCCGCCCCTTTGTTTACCTGCAGCTACCTGCCTCCCCTTTGTTTACCTGCCGCTACCTGCCGCCCCTTTGTTACCTGCCGCCCCTTTGTTTACCTGCCGCTACCTGCCGCCCTTTGTTTACCTGCCGCTACCTGCTGCCCCTTTGTTTACCTGCCGCCCCTTTGTTTACCTGCCGCTACCTGCCGCCCCTTTGTTTACCTGCCGCCCCTTTGTTTACCTGCAGCTACCTGCCGCCCCTTTGTTTACCTGCCGCCCTTTTGTTTACCTGCAGCTACCTGCCGCCTCTTCGTTTCCCTGCCACTACCTGCCGCCCCTTTGTTTACCTGCCGCCCCTTTGTTTACCTGCCGCTACCTGCTGCCCCTTTGTTTACCTGCTGCCCCTTTGTTTACCTGCCGCCCCTTTGTTTACCTGCCGCTACCTGCCGCCCCTTTGTTTACCTGCCGCCCCTTTGTTTACCTGCAGCTACCTGCCGCCCCTTTGTTTACCTGCCGCCCTTTTGTTTACCTGCAGCTACCTGCCGCCTCTTCGTTTCCCTGCCACTACCTGCCGCCCCTTTGTTTACCTGCCGCCCCTTTGTTTACCTGCCGCTACCTGCTGCCCCTTAAGCCTTTGTCTCACAGCCCTTTGTCTCCTGTTTCCAATAAATGACATTATATTAAAGTTCAAAGTGACATTCTATTATGTATCATTAACGCGTTGTGGAAAAGGCTGAATCATGGGTCTAATAGCATTGGTAGATTATTTTTAGGAAACAATAAGAAAGCATTAAATAATTCAATTATCTGATTAACACCACAACACCAAGCACCATTTTATTCAGTAGATAGTCTGTGTGGTAATGGCTATTTGCTCCATGTGTCACACTTTATCATAAATGTCATGTTTACACCAGGGGTGAAAGTTGAAAGTTGGTACGGTCTGGTACGGTGTCCCCACAAAATAAATAGCGAGGGTTTGCTGTACTGGTAAAATACAATATATCACAATAATTGAAATTTAAAATGTTTTTTATTATTACCGCTTGGCAGAGGCATGAACATTTTGCAAATGGACATGAAAACAGGTGGTGCCTATGCTCCAAAATGTCATGCAAAAACACTGAAATTATGCCACGGCAGAGATGAGTGGCCGACACCAAGACGCACGCAGACAGCAGTGGACGCATATATTCTGGCCTAAATACAAACGCCAAATGTCATGACACTTTTTGGTGTTTTGTGTAACAGCTGTCTCTCTCAATTCACCATTGTTTGGGGGCTGGAAGTATGTTGTGAGTGGATAAACGTTGCTCGGGTAGCCTAGTAAAGGGGCCGATGTTTGACAAGCTGATTAAAACATCATGACTGGTTTTGTTGATGCCATAATAAAAGGTCATACATTTGAAATGTTTCATGTCAAATCTTTACCACTAGGCCCAGATAAATGCTATTGAATTGATAGGGATTCTATATGCAATTCTATATTTAGGCCCATACATTTTTTTCCGGAAAAGAGGTCCGTACCAGGAAGAAATGAATTATACTTTCCCCGCTGTTTCATACTCAGGACTTGGTCTGCAAACACTATTAAAAGGTATGCTGGAATGTGTTGCAAGTCCCACAGTATCAGTTGAAGTTTGTCTCCATCATCTTTTGACTGGAAGAGTCTTTCACAGAGGAGTGCTCTGGGCGGCCCTTACGTGAAAGGGCAAGAAACCACAGGAACAAGAAGACACCTGTAGTAGTAATCATTTTGGAGGGATTGAAAAGCAACAAATCACTCAGCGATCACTCAGATTTAAAGCAGTCAATCATATATCTTTCCTTAGAGAGGTTGTGTGTGATAGGATACTGACCCTGGAAGCAGTTGAATATACTGAAGAGGTACAGTCCAGGGAGAGAAAGGGGGCCGTAGGTGCAGAATGCCAACCCCCATGGTACTCCTAGCACACAGCTGAGCCCCAGGACCGTGGCCCAGTCCTTCCACATCCTACCCTTCCCTCTCTGCCCCCACAGCTTCACCACCACCACACTTAGAATGGCTGTGTTGAAGAGGAAGACCAGGCCCAGATATCCACTCACTGTGATGTAGCTGACCACGACTCCAGGGCTGTCTGTTGCACTGCTTATCCAACATCTGCAGTTAGACAAGAGTCCATTTGAACCTTTGCTTGTTTTCATGGCTACACATACAGTATATTTAAATATTAGCTTCCTATGGCAAAATACTGTGAATTGAACCTCACATGTCTGTTGATGAGCCGTTATTGGCCCCCGTCATGTAGAAGCTATGTATGCCGTAGACTCCTGAGAAACGACAGGCCATCACAGTTGCAGTGGGTATGCCTGGAATCAAGGACTGCATTTAGACTATACATTGTATGGTGTAGAATATCGCTCAACTGTCAAAGAAAGAAAAAAATACTTATGAGTGGAACTTGTGATCTCACCCCATCCAACCAGGCTCAGTTTGAGCAGGTATTTCCTGACATAGATGTTGAAGACGCGGACTAACAGCATGTAGAGATGGAAGCCTTCAATGGCCAGCCAGGTGAAGGTGGACAGGAGAGCCCAGTGCAGTATCAACCCAAAGGCCAGACAGACATGTCCCTCAGCCCCATCAGCCTCATGCCACACCCACCACTCGCTCAAGAGGTAGGAGAGGTGTAGAAACAGGAGCGCTCCTGTCAGCTGCACATGAATGGATATTGACTGTTCAGAATGCCCCTTCCTATGGGGACAGAAAAGAAGAGGCTCAGGCCCACAGAGATGTTTACATAATGTATACCATTTATGCTATATTTCTGCCTTTGTCTGTGTACAGATTAAAGGGCTGAAGTGAGGTCTCTTGCTTACCTCTATTTTATCGCTCAATATTTTTGACACATACGTTTGTGAATGTGTACTATTGTGTAGCTGCATTGTGAATGGTTTACCTACTCTGTTTATTTTCAATGAATAGAGAATACTTACCTAAGACAAGTGTACATGACAAGGGTTACTGTGGTGAAAACCACAGAGAATGATGAACCAATGTAGGAGATGTAGCCGAGGTTGGCAGCATTCACAGGGTCTACCGACAAATTTGAGTTCTGTCAGTGAGAAAATAGGATAAGGAATCAAGAGTATGTTACCAGCTAGGACTTACCATACAAAAAAATGATGTAATTATTAAAGTGATAGTTAAAACTTCTTATGTCTGGGGGCAGTATTCAAACTTCTACAGATGCACAATCGAGAGCATCCTGGCGGGCTGTATCACCGCCTGGTATGGCAACTGCACCGCCCTCAACCGTAAGGCTCTCCAGAGGGTAGTGAGGTCTGCACAACGCATCACCGGGGGCAAACTACCTGCCCTCCAGGACACCTACACCACCCGATGTCACAGGAAGGCCATAAAGATCATCAAGGACATCAACCACCCGAGCCACTGCCTGTTCACCCCGCTATCATCCAGAAGGCGAGGTCAGTACAGGTGCATCAAAGCTGGGACCGAGAGACTGAAAAACAGCTTCTATCTCAAGGCCATCAGACTGTTAAACAGCCACCACTAACACTGAGTGGCTGCTGCCAACACACTGACACTGACTCAACTCCAGCCACTTTAATAATGGGAAATGATGTAAATATATCACTAGCCACTTTAAGCAATGCTACCTTATATAATGTTACTTACCCTACATTATTCATCTCATATGCATACGTATATACTGTACTCTATATCATCGACTGTATCCTTATGTAATACATGTATCACTAGCCACTTTAAACTATGCCACTTTGTTTACATACTCATCTCATTTGTACATACTGTACTCGATACCATCTACTGTATCTTGCCTATGCTGCTCTGTACCATCACTCATTCATATATCCTTATGTACATATTCTTTATCCCCTTACACTGTGTACAAGACAGTAGTTTTGGAATTGTTAGTTAGATTACTTGTTATTACTGCATTGTCGGAACTAGAAGCACAAGCATTTCGCTACACTCGCATTAACATCTGCTAACCATGTGTATGTGACAAATAAAATTTGATTTGATTTGATTTGAGTATTGAGTAGCTTGGATGAATAAGGTGCCCAGAGTAAACTGCCTGCTACTCAGACCCATTTGCTAATATATGTATATTATTAGTATATTTGGATAGAAAACACTCTGAAGTTTCTAAAACTTTTTGAATGATGTCTGTGAGTATAACAGAACTCATATGGCAGGCAAAAACCTGAGACAAAATCCAACCAGGAAGTGGGAAATCTGATGTTGGTCGTTTTTCAACTCATTCTCTATTGAAGATACAGAGGGATATTGGTCATGTTGCACTTCCTAAGGCTTCCACTAGAGGTCGACAGTCTTTAGAAACTTGTTTGAGGCTTCTACTGTAAAGGAGGGGCTCATAAGGGCTCTTTGAGTCAGTGGTCTGGCAGAGTGCCACAAGCTCTTGACGCTCGTTCACGTGGGAGTTCGCTCACGTTCCATTGAATTTCTGAAGACAAAAGAATTCTCCGGTTGGAACATTATTGAAGATTAATGTTAAAAACTTCCTAAAGATTGATTCTATACATCGTTTCACATGTTTATACGGACTGTAACGGAACAGCTCCTAGTGAATGCGCTTCGTGAGTTTTGATTTGTTTACAAAACGCGCTAACAAAATTAAAATTAGGATTCCTGGGAGTGCATTATGATGAAGATCATCAAAGGTAAGTGAATATTTATAATGTTATTTCTGACTTCTGACGACTGCACAATATGGCGGATATCTTTTTGGCTTGTTTGGTCTCTGAGCGCCGTACTCAGATTATTACATGGTTTGCTTTTTCCGTAAAGCTTTTTTGAAATCTGACACAGCGGTTGCATTAAGGAGAAGTGTACCTAAAGTTCCATGCATAACACTTGTATTGTCATCAACATTTATTATGAGAATTTCTGTAAATTGATGTGGCTCTCTGCAAAATCACCAGATATTTTTGGAACTACTGAACATAACGCGCCAATGTATACTGAGGTTTTTTGATATAAAAATTTTATCGAACAAAACATACATGTATTGTGTAACATGAAGTCCTATGAGTGTCATCTGATGAAGATCATCAAAGGTTAGTGATAAATTCTATCTCTATTTCTGATTTTTGTGACTCCTCTCTTTGGCTGGAAAAATGGCTGTGTTTTTCTGTGACTTGGCTCTGACCTAACATAATCGTTTGTGGTGCTTTCACCGTAAACGCCTATTTGAAATCGGACACTGTGGTGGGATTAACAAGAAGTGTAACTTTAAAATGGTGTGAAGTACTTCTATGTTTGAGGAATTTTAATTATGGGATTTCTGTTGTTTTGATTTTGGCGCCCTGCACTTTCACTGGCTGTTGTCATATCGATCCCGTTAGCGGGATCTCAGCCCTAAGAAATTAACATTTCCAATGCAAGTTAATGGTACCTATTAGCATTGTTTGGACTTCATGTCCAAATTATCTTAAAGTATCTACAATTGATTGCGTAGCGCAATTAAGTTACTTGTAGATGATTTGGACATGAAGCGCAAAATATGCTAATATCTGTATCGTTGCCTTGCATTGGATTTGTGCCAAAACATTAGCATTTGGTAACGATGGCCAGGTAAACAAACCAAAGCATGGATTTCTGTCATACCTTGTCGATGGACCGCTTATAGAGTAAGGAAACCAATATGACATTTTGTCATTTGAGTGAACTATCCCTTTAAAGTGAGCGTTTTGAAGACTTCTATATCAGTCTTTGCATGTATTACACAGTTATGATTTGTATAGAGTTATTCAAATAACTAAAGTAATGACCTATACAACAACTGTATCACGTATTTACCACAAGCACTGCAAAGAAGCTGAGATGGTTACAGCTGCACACAAACTCTCCGTGAATGAGGGTGGTAATACAACCCTCTGAGCTCCAGTCCCCTGCAGACAGAAAAGCCACAAAAGTCACACACACACATATTGCGAAGGTACAAGAGTTCAACACCCACCCACACACCCACAAATGTCCACACACACAGGAAAAGAACACGCTAGTCCACCGCAGTGGTTCCACCACTAAAAGATGAGTCAAGCCATGGCCCCTACCTTCGCCATTCTTATTTTCTGAGTCCTTCCAGAAAACACAAGTCCCTCTCTCAGTCTGAAACAAAGGCAATGTAAAACACACACTGTTCATTGAAGGATAGACTAGACTGATATTTGTCTCAGAGATACAGTAGGTGCACAGTCACATTCCGCCAGTAAGTGTTGAACGTTCAAGTGGACTCCATTCACCCACCACATTTGTGTTTCTGAAGGCGATTCTGACAGGCTGGTCAAGGTCACTCACACTGTGGTCCCCCACCCTCACAGCCAGCACAGACTGCCCAAGGACTTCCCCTGATCTAGAGCCTTGAACCGGGCTAAGCTGTTGGTAACATTGGAGGGAAGTGCAACAGAAAGCAGCAGCAGACGAGCAAACGTCATTCAGAGAGGTCTTATGTGCCTTTCGCTTTCATAAAACCCTTCCTCAATAAATGACTTCATGATATTAAATAATATATTCATTGTTTTACTGTAGTGCTGAATTGTATACCGGATAGTGGTACTATTTTGTCCATTACCATTGGTTGGTTTCAGCTAAAACAAAGAATAGCCTACTGTTTGAGTCAGTTACCAACCTTGAATAGAGAGCTGTTGAGTACAGCCATTGTAATTTGCACATAGTCAGTGCTAATAGAGTCGTTCCTCTTGCTTCTCTGGAGAGCATGTGCAGGAATGTGCACTCTGTGTCCAGAATTCGTGCTCTCTTCTGCCTATGGTGGAATTAATGGACATTGCAGTTTTAAGTGCAACATATCCATCAGAAATACCGAAAATTGCAATATGCAGCAATAAAAAAAATAAACAAGAGACTCGACTGTGTCTGAAGTCTTTGTTGCTGCACCCCGGTATATATGGCTGAACCAGAAGGTTGTGAGATCAACAGCAATGAATTCATGATCTCACCTGATTGGATGAGTTGACAGACCATCTGTAGAAGTTTGGGATGGCCATTCTGGTCATTGGAATGCATATTGTAATTCTATCCTCGTAACACCTACCGAAAACACACATCATCTTACATGATTTGAACCCCTTTTCTTATATTCAACTTAATCAATGTAATGAACGGATATCAAATGGTTATCAAATCCCATATAGCTCAGTTGGTAGCGCATGGTGCTTGCAACGTCAGGATCGTGGGTTTGTTTCCCTCGGGGGACAAGTATGTAAAAGGACAAATATGTGTCCACTCACTACTATAAGGTGCTCTGGATGAAAGCGCTAAATGACTAAAATGTCAACTTAATGGACATTCCCATATGGACTAGTGAGATGTTTAACTGTGTAGTTACAAGGATAAACAGGTACTGGCTTTTTTTTTGTTTATATCCGTGGCACATTAAAATCCCATTACAATAGGGGATAAGGACTTTTATTGGAGTACCTGGTCCACACCACTTCGGTGCGAAGACAATCTCGAAGAGCATCTTTACAGTTTGGAAGATTGTCTGGAAACGTTATTGACAAGGTTAATCCTTATGTCACTCTGGAAACGACAAAAATCCATACAAGGTACCAATGCTTCATCTCAAGACAAACACATCAAAACAAACAGATGAAAAACTACTGTCGGGCACTAAAGCCAATGATGATGACAAAAACTCAGTGGGGACCATGTCAATCCGAGGTGGCATACCTTGGTCCTCGAGAGCCACAGTGAGTGTATGCTTTTTTTCAGCCCTGTTGAGACACACCTGGTTGAACTAATCGTGTATCTTTTTTTAACAGACCTTGATTAGGTATCTTATTTGAAAATGATAGTTCTCCAGGCCAGGATTGGCCACCCCAGATATACAATTAATTGGCCCACCCCTTTTCACTGATGTCCATGTTTGTTCAAAAATCTTTACATAACCTCGACCTATACTCATCCACACGTGCCATCCATTTTAACACTTGCTCGACACATAGAAACAAACAGGAGCTTACCATTGGTTCTCAGGGTTGCAGGGATGCATATAAATATTATAAATAAATAACTGGTCTTCATCACTCTCTCCCTCTTTCAGTCTGTGACCGCTGATGGGCAAATGGTCTGTCTTGTTAGTTGATCTTTGCTCGTGTGTTGTTGTTTCCTGGTTTCATATCATTACTATAATTAGAGAGGGGGTTGGACATATTTGTATGTGCAGGAAGTTAATTGAGTATCCTGTAGGCTATGACATTACAAAACTGGGTGAATAAAAGTAGGCTATTGTAGACACAGCATGTAATGAATACAACACTTATATTTATTAGACAATATAAATGTTAAAAAACATACTGTTCATAAGACGTCTCCAGATACAATTTAAGAAAAATCATCAAGAATAACACAATAATGTGCAGGAAGTTAATTGAGTATACTGTAGGCTATGGCATTACAAAACTGGGTGAATAAAAGTAGGCTATTGTAGACACATCATGTAATGAATACAACACTTATATTTATTAGACAATATAAATGTTAAAAAACATACTGTTCATAAGACGTCTCCAGATACAAAGCTTGAAAGCTTTTGTCCTTTGTAGTCCTTTGGGTGGGGGTGGGGGGATGGTTAATGTTAGGTAAATCAATATAATCAAAACATTTCAGTGAGAATCATCAACAAAAAAAATGCTTTTTTTTACCTTTATTTAACTAGGCAAGTCAGTTAAGAACAAATTCTTATTTTCAATGACAGCCTAGGAACAGTGGGTTAACTGCCTGTTCAGGGGCAGAACGACAGATTTGCACCTTGTCAGCTCGGGGATTTGAACTTGCAACCTTTCAGTTACTAGTCCAATGCTCTAACCACTAGGCTACAGTGCTGTATATGGTGGCATTTCTCAGCATCTCTAAGACTCATTCTGACACTCACCAGAAAATTGCTAGAAAAGAGGATCTCTGTTTCACAATCATATGCAAATGGAAAATCGTGTGTGCATTTGAGAACCTAGTGCTCCCAGTGAGACACTTTCTGCAGAAGTGATATTAGTTCAAATGTAGAAAACATTACCAGATTGCAACACACTTTACATAGTTGAGTTAGAAAATCAAGTGATTGATTGTGAAACTAATAATGATGAGGCGGTGTGAAAAGGTTTATGCAGGAAACTAAATGGTATGCAGGAAACTAAATGGTATGCAGGAAACTAAATGATATGCAGGAAACTAAATGGTATGCAGGAAACTAAATCCTTTGGTTTGCCCCTGACTAATTATGCACCAGTCAGTTCCGCAACTTGAGATCGGATATTTAATGAAGGTTGATAATCATAAACAACGTACACTTCAAGTAAAATGATTCCCTCAAAGCACTTTCCCAATAAATACATTGGAATGATACAGAAGAAAATGCATGTCACGTTGGTATAAATGGATTCGGGAGACAGGCGCAGGAATGCGTAATAGTTTTTTTTATTCAGCCCCAAATTACGGCGTGCCGTGTAAAGGCACGGGGACGAAGACCAAACAAACACGTAACAAAGACACAGGGTTGAAACCCAAACAAAAGAACGAGGAGTACCTTGAATAAATAACACACGCGCATGATGATTAACACACGGGACGAGACCCGTAGTCATCTGCTCCATCCACAAGGCCACAAAAGCCCAAAACACACAGCACATGTACTCACACGCACACAACCGGTGTAGAAACCATAACTCAATTTGAAAGAGAAAGAAAGAGACAATGCATATGCCATTAGACACAAAAGCCAAAACTCCCCTTGCCATCTAAGAAGATATGGGTGATCTCCATTGTGGACAGACATTGTTTACTGGTAGGGGTTGTTGCCAGGGAACATCTCCTCCTTGGGTTTGGCTGTAGAGGTGTTCAGAGCTGCTGATGTGCTCTTGGTATTCGCCGCCCGCTCCCTGTCTTTCCTGGCAGTGCCACAGATCCATAGGAATATAAAGAATCCTTCGAGAGAGAAACACAGACAGATCATCACTCAGACTCCACCCACATAGGTGCTCACTAATAGGTGCTTTCAAGATCATAGGGCCACATTTTCTCTACCTGACACTCCTCTCAATTTGTACATAATCTTATTTGATCTCCACTCTCTTCCCTTCCACCCCTCAACATCAGCTTTACTATCTCTTTCTGTCCCTGTCTTTCGTGATGTTCCCTGGGTCACCTTGGAGGGAGTTGAAAATGCTGAACAGGTAGAGGATGGGAAGGTTGACATAGCCGTAGCTGAGGAAGGCCAGGCCCCAGGTGATGCCCAGCAGGCAGGTCAGACCCAGGACGGTGCCGATGTCCTTCCAGGCCAGGCTTGCCTTCCCAGGCTTGCCCTTACTGCCATAGCGCTGCAGCTGGCAGATCCGGGTGGTCACCGTTAACAGAATGCCAGAGTTAAGGACAAAGATGATGGTGAAGTAGGCCAGGTTCATACTGTAGAAGAAGGGGATGTCCGTGATCCAGCAGCTGGGGTGGGGAGAGAGCCCTGGTTAAAACGCAGTGACGCAGTGATTAAACTGTGATTCGACTGGACAAACTGCATCTGGCCTTTACCAATACACATAATCATATTCACCTTGTCATATTCACCTTGTCCTCAACATTCTCCACATAGAACGTTCATTAGGAACATCAATATGCTGTACATTGGGCCACCCCTGAAATTGTACTGATAAAAAGTGAACGTTCAAAAAGAGAAAGATAACATTTACTCACATTGTATTTGTCCGGTTAGTGTCTGCCATAGTCATTTCTGTAGGTCCATATAGCGGTTTGATATCCTTGACCGCCAATGAAACTCCCACAACGATACCAGGGAGTCCTGAACAGTGCACACACAGGATGAGTGTATTCACATGTCCGACCACGGTTCCGTGTCCGCAAACTCTTGTTCCACTGTGTCTCTCACCTGAATGAGCATGTTTAGAACTGATTCACTTACCCCAGCCAATGGCAGACAGCTTGGCCATGTAGTGTCGGTAGTAGGTGTTGAACACCTTGACCAGGAGGAGATACAGGTGGACAGCTTCAATGGCCATCCAGGTGAAACAGCTGAGGAGGCTGTAGTGAATGGCCGCCGCAATGAAGACACACACGCCCCTGATGCCCAGACTGGCCCCCCACTCGTTGAGCAGGAACGAGGTGTTGAGCAGGAACAAAGCCCCGCTCAGTGACACGTGGATGCTGTTGGCGTTGTCCGCCCTGGAGTTCCTAAAGCAAGGGCACGACCGTATCAGACAACTGATAAAACAGCGGGGATAGATGACTAGTACGGGTGCAGTCATCTATACAGGCGCAGGGATAACTACACGGGCCATGCTGAAATAGACACGGGATGAAACATACAGCGGAAGAGATCCAATTCAAAATGGAGAACGAAGGGAAAAGCGGGCAGGCGGCATTTTGGTGAGGTGGGGGTCACATACGTGGTGATGACGTAGGTGAGGAAGGATATGGCGGTGAAGAAGGCCGACAAGCCACAGCCAATGTAGCTGATGTAAGACAAGACCTGCCAGTGCACACCGTCAATAGATAGGTCGGCGATCTGGAAGGGACAAGAATGGATACGGCGTGACGACTATCACCAGGTGACATTTATGATAGGATGATGTAGATGAATTGGTGGATATAAATGGCTCACCAGCAGCACGGCGAACGGCGTAGCGTGGTTACAGATGCACTCCACCACGCTGTCGTTGATCTTAGTAACGCATCCATCCGTTTTCCAAAAGACAGTGTCTGGGAGGTTTATGTTCCCTGTTTGGAAGAGAGTACCCTTTTTTAGTCATTCACAAATGCAGTCAGTACGTGTACAGCTTATATTGCCATATGAGGCAACAACAGAATGTTATGCAAAGGACTGTGGTATGCAATGGACTGTAGTTTTATGTAAACACAGTTACTGTAGGCTTACATACTGTAACAGAAATCAACCCACCATATTCATTGAAATATTGACACGACAGGCTGTAATTCACCTGTAGAGAAAAAAATAATCACTGATTCGGTAATGCATTAATAGAATCAACTGTGAACTACAGTGAGCTACAAAATTATTGGGACAGTAACACATTTTTTGTTGTTTTGGCTCTATACTCTATACTATAGGCTCTATAGTATTTTGGATGTGATGACTATGAGGTTCAAATGCAGACTGTCCGCTTTCATTTGAGGGTTTTTTCATCCATATCGGGTGAACCGTTTAGAACAATAATAATGACGAGTGAGAAAGTTACAGATGCACAAATATCAAACCCCCAAGACATGCCAAACTCTCACTATTACAATAACAGGGGAGGTTCGCATTTTTGTTGGGGGGAATGATACGTGTTCGTCTGCAACTTTCTCACTCAACATTATTCACGATTCCTTCAGGACTATCTGTAATCATGGCAGCATCTACATTAATGTGTTAAAGTGTTAAGAGACATATTATATTGTTATTTACAATATAAGTGACTCCAGAATGAAACAACACATTATTTACCATTCATTTATATTGGGCACAAAGTAATCTGAAACACAACCAAAACAAACAGCAAATGCATCCAACAGGTTTGTAGATTCACAAGCTTGATGTAATAATTGTGTGCTGGGAATATGGGACCAAATACTAAACTTTTGATTACTTCAATACACATATAAATGAATGAGTCCCAATACATTTGGTCCCCTAAAATGGAGAGACTATATCCAAAAAGGGCTGTAATTTCGAAACAGTTCCCCCGATATGGATGAAAATACCCGAAAATGTGGGCTTGACAGTCTGCACTTTAACCTCATAGTCCTGGAGTACAGAGCCAAAACAACCAAGAATCTGTCACTATCTCAAAACATTTGAGATAGTCTCAATTACAGGAACATCCTAAATCTTATGACGACAATTTACTGGTATTATAAGGTCAAGCAATTTGAACTTCATCTTGAGTGGAGTGATCAAGTTCTGAAGTTGTCTGCCGCCATCCACCTCTATCCGTATGGCCATGGTTCTCACGAGTTCCTCTTTAAACTGGATAGAAGAGGGTGATAATGACATGGAGGATTATGAGGGTTTGCGATTTCATGAAAGCCCAGCCCATCAAACCACAAAATGTTTGATTTATTTTGAATTTACTGAATTGGAAGAATGATTGAATTCAATTATAGAATAGATGCTCAATATGAGAAGTCCTACCAAGAACTGATTGGGTGATTTATAGGTGACCACGCCCACTCTCCTATTTTCCTCCGGGATGTTCTGGAGTGCGTCAATAGGGATCCATGTTTCCGGAATGTAAGAGTTGTTCTCAGGGAGGAGCTGAATCATTTCAGCGAGAAAGGAAAATACCTAGCTGACACACTATACTCATTATCATTAGAGGGTCCCCTTCTGCAGTCAGAGTATTACAATATGTAAATAAAATATACACAGACCACATATTTACTCAGGACATACACTACCGTTCCAAAGTTTGGGGTCACTTAGAAATGTCATTGTTTTTGAAAGAAAAGTACATTTAAAAAAACATTTAAAAAAAAAAATCAGAACAACAGTTTTCAGCTATGCTCACATAATTCCAAAAGGGTTTTCTAATGCTCAATTAGCCTTTTAAAATGATAAACTTGGTTTAGCTAACACAACGTGCCATTGGAACACAGGAGTGATGGTTGCTGATAATGAGCCTCTGTACGCCTATGTAGATATTCCATAAAAAAGCAGTCGTTTCCAGCTACAATAATCATTTACAACATTAACAATGTCTACACTTTATTTCTGATCAATTTGATGTCATTTTAATGGACAACAAAATGTGCTTTTCTTTCAAAAACAAGGACATTTCAAAGTGACCCCAAACTTTTGAAAGGTAGTGTATACATTTGGAACTCACACATGTTCTATAGGATGGGTTCCTCTCTGACCTCAATCTGAGACAAGATGCCTAAACACAAACCCAGATACAGCAGCCCTACCTCTGGGGCTTTTATTTTCACCATCTTGTCATCCGCACTGGTTAGGTTGGTCAGGTTAAACACAGTCAGAGCCAGATTCCTGAGGTTGTAGTACACAGGCTCTCCGGTGATTGAGATGTTCATCATGTTGTGTATCAGGCCCCGTTCAACGCTGCAAATACAGCACAGAGACAGGGCAGCTCATCAAAGTTACGTCTCTTTCAGAAGTCAATGGAAACAGGTTGGCTGGTCACTTACCCAATAAACATCATCCTCATGGTCCAATCGTTTTTGAACAGGTCTGCACACATATTTCGCATGTTCAGGACCCTTTTAAGATCCTTTGGACCCTCACTGGGATGGTCTTGTATCTCTCTCATCAGGGCAGTGATTGCTGTCCCAGTACACTTGGTGACCTCACACATGGAGGAAACTGAGGGACAAAAAAAAAAGTGTTACGGTTCAGTAAGGTTTATTACTGTCATTTTGTTATGACTATATAACACCTCTGACATCACAGAGGAATCACAGCTACAGTTTCACGTTTCATTCAGAATTTTCGAGATTACGAATAGACAAAAAAAAAAAAGGTAGGTTCACATATGTTGAAGATCAACTTGCTGGTTGAGTTCTCGACGACAGAAATCTGCGCCGTCTGACACTCAGTGAGGTTAATAGAGGTCAAGTTCATTGAGGTGCACTCAACATAGCTTTCAATGAACCAAAAGCATTTCAGATCGTCATCGGCTTTATCGTTGATGGTGATAGTCTTGTTCGGCAGGTTTATTGTCATTGAAATCTCCCCAGTTGTGGTGTTAAAATAAAAGGTATCATCTATGGAAATGAAATAGCAATAGATAAACATCTCGACCGTGCATAAAGTTATTATTATTTGGTTGATACCCCACAATTCAATTTATGAGTTACAACAACCATGAATGGGGTTATATACAGCTTTTTGCCTAATTATTACAACAGCATAAAATAATTGTACCAATATCAACCCAAATCAAGTGTACTTAAGCCCTCCATATCAATTGGGGAGGACGGCATCGTGGTAGTTGCTGGAGCGGAACGAGTGGAATGGTAGCAAATACATCAACCACATGGTTCCCATGTGTTTGATGCCATTCCATTAGCTCTGTTCCACCCATTATTATGAGCCGTCCTCCCCACATCAGCCTCCACTGATTTGGTCCCACAGTGCATTAAAACGAAACACAGTTTGAGCTCACTAGTCAAATCAAATCAAATTGTATTTGTCACATGCGCCCGAATGCAACAGGTATATAGACCTTACAGTAAAATGCTTACTTACAAGCCCTAACCAAAAATGCAGTTAAAAAATTAAAAAAATAGCTACAAAAAAAATAAGAATAAGAAATAAAAGTAACAAATAAGTAAAGGGCATCAGTAAAATAACAATAGCGAGGCTATATACAGGGGGTACCGGTACAGAGTCAGTGTGCGTGGGGCACCGGTTAGTTGAGATGTGCTCGTACCTGAATTTGAGCAATTCATAGCCAGTGTTCCAGATATCAGTAGAAGTAGACGCAGAGGAAACATTGTGGCTGTTTTAAGGGTAGAACAGTAGAAAACATGAATGACCAAAAACATACATTACAAAGTAATCCTTGTTTTCAACATACTGCCATAGCCCTTGCCACTCATTCAACATCACACTCAGTAAAGTACACAATGCAGCCCGAGAATTTCATTTCAGCTTGACACCGAGGCTAACACTACTTAATACCACAAGGTATACCTACAAAACCTAGCCATGCGTTCTGATAATCAACACGGTGATCTCTGCTTATTCCCAGACATATCATTCTGCCGTCACTCAGGTAAGACAATGACACAACATTATCAACACAATAGCTGAACTTGACAATGACAAAATAGGATGGATTCATATTCCGTTACACACAAACACGTACACTTACTTACACGCTAGGAGTTGATTTCACTCACATTTGATGTCCTTGTGGGGTGAGCAAATGATGTGTGAAACCACTGTGTGCTTTGTAGAGATAAACACATCATTGGACAGAGTAAACTCCCATCCCATTTGTATTTCCAACTGTGCCTTGAACAAACGTCTATTCTAATGTTTGGAGCTGTTTTATTTCATGACTGTTCATAGTCAAATTTTATAACTGCAACATTTTAATATCTTTATGTAAACTTTGGAGGAAAATGGCGGCATTGCGTTTGTTTTATGCAAATCTAGTCTGGACTTCAGCTTGCTCGAGCGGTGTATCAATGAATAGGCTACAGTTTTGCTTAGATCAAACTTATTCATCTTCTGTTGCAGGTTAATCAACTAGTGAGGGATAGGATCTCAGCACATTACATCAGATCCTGTTGGCTCACATGATTTAGAATTGAACAAACCACATACGAAAGGAATTCTGAAAACACCTTCCTTCATTCCATAACTAAACAATCGCAAAAATAAAAAAATAACAATATTGTACTGGTACAAAACATGTGGGTGGTTTGTAGACATTCTCGAAGGTCTACAGTTTAGGGCTCGTATTCTCAAAAGAAAAAAATCGCAATCAAGTTTGAAATGAACATTGATAACAACAGTGCTGGATTGGTTGACAACAGACTTTGTCCTCAGGCAGATCTGGAATTGGTATAGTGAGTGTCACTGCCAGGTTGGCTGTCCTCAGTCTTCCATTTGAACACACAAAACCAGAGGAAGATGAAAAAACCTACAAAAGAAGATGAGACATATTACCCTTCGAGGCAGAATTTCATTACAGTATTCATTCAACCTCTCACAACCCACACAGTATATTCCAAATGTCAATACTTATTCAAAGTTGGCATTTTCTGTAAAAAGCTGTTCAGCACTGGAAACGACTTCCAGAAGGTTTTAAATGTGTTGCTAGTGTTGGCGAGTTCACAAAAAAAAGTTCATACCCTGGAACACCTTTTTTGTTGCTGTTTGTTCAATTTGGTTGTTTGTATTTTATGCTAGTATTTTATACGATGTGATTTTTATTTTTCACAATTAGGCCTATTCTACTTTTTTATTACTATTATTTTTTTTACTTCTCACTTCTACTATTTTAAAGAGCCACTGAGCACGCCGATTGGTGCGTGTGTTTGTCCTGTTGCTCATTTAAAAAAACAAGATTTCAGTCTTGGAGGTGTTTCCTAACTGAGTCCACATTTGGTTAATGATGTTTGTCCCCCTATGAGACACTGTAGATGCGGAAGCCTATTTCACTTCCTCAAAATCCCCAGAATGAATCTAAGATAACTCAAGAAATCCGTAATTAATTTTGACGCTTTTGCCGAGGATGTTTAGTTGTTCAATTTTATATCTAACTAAAGTGTTTGGTGCAGTATTTCTCAAGTTAAAACATGTCAGAGCTGCTGGACAGGTCTGTCTCACTGTCTATGCTACTGGATCGAGCAATCACTGCAGCTGTTCACCCCATGTTAGTGGGAAAATCAACATCATCAAATCAAAACCTTAATTTACCCATTGTGACACACAGATGTTCCAAACTCAGTTTTAGACTAGAGTGACTTTATGACCAAAATGATCCTATTTACAACTTCGTAGTCAATTTTGAGACTAGAATAAATGTTTTTGGCTCATATCGACGCCACTGTTTTCAAAGGGATTCATTGCTTTTTAAAGGCAGTCGCTCTTTAAGACACATCTAGGGACTGGATTTGAAATAAATAAGAAATATGTGGAATGTTGTGATGCTAAATGATTTTATCCATCTGCCCAGGGACTACAGATAAAAAACTAGCCAGCTAAATTTGGCACATTTATAGAAACGTTAATCGATGTGTACTGTTTCAGTCAAATAAATAAATAAAGAGAAAGTCTCCACTGAGAGCAAAAAGTGCATAGAGAAAATCAATGTGAAGATAGGCTCCTGAGTGGCGCAGCGGTCTAAGGCACTGCATCTCAGTGCTAGAGGTGTCACTACAGACACCCTGGTTTGAATCCAGGCTGTGTCACAACCGGCTGTGATTGGTAGTACCATAGGGCGGCGCACAATTGGCCCAGCGTAGTCCGGGTTTGGCCGGTGTAGGCCGTCATTGTAAATAAGAATTTGTTCTTAACTGACTTGCCTAGTTAGATAAAGATTAAATAAAATACAAATAGAGGAGATTATCCTGTATGTTGACCTATTGGTCATTCTTGCATTACTGCACAGTTGTTATGTTCCTAAGACAAGGAAACAACATTATGTTTAACCCTTCACTTACATAGCACACTGATTGCATACACACAATGGCAGTAAAGTTCGTTTTTGGAAGTCCCATTAGGTTACTACTAAATAATAAACACAGTCAGTTTGACCTGCCTCTATAAATGAGAGTCATGACAATGACTCTTACCTTGTAGAGAGTTGAGGACACAGAAAAGGTAGAGGCCAGGCGTGGTAAGCTGGCCGAAGGAGAAGAAGATGATGCCCCAGGTGATGCCCAGCAGACAGGTGATGCCCAGCACAGTGCAGGTGTCCCTCCTGGCCCTACCCTTCTCCCTTGACGTCTGTTCAGTGCGCAGAGACTTGAGGCGCCTCATAGTCACAGCCAGCATACCGAGGTTAAACACAAACACCAGGGCAAACAGACCCACCGTGGTCACCAGCTTCATCACATCATTAGAGAGGTAACACCTTGTTAGGCGAGTTAGAGAAGGGGTAGGGAGTGAGAGAGAGAGAGATAGAGATACAAAGAGATATAGAGAGAGTCAGATAGACAGATAGACAGAGAGCGAAAGAGAGATAAAAAGAGATATAGAGAGTCAGATAGACAGATAGACAGAGAGCGAGAGAGTCAGATAGACAGAGAGCGAGAGAGAGAGAGCGAGAGAGAGATACATAGAGATATATATATAGAGAGAGAGTCAGATAGACAGAGAGCGAGAGAGAGATACATCTCTTACCCTCTATAGGGGGGGTCCTCATATTTCAATACAGACTCTAGTAATAAAATGTGACAAGAGGTTTTTGGGGTTTAAACATAGCATCCACATTCATTTAAGAGGTACAACAGTCTTACATCTCCACAGCTGTGCCATTGGTCTTAGAAGGATGAAGAGTCACACGGCTGTATGTGTCTTTGTCAATGATAGCAATCACGATGACAATGACCGCAGGGAATCCTGAAACAAAATGAGACATCAGGCTATCCATTATACTGTATGCCCGCTCGGATCAACAAAGCTCACAGAGGACAGACAAAAGGTTGG
Organism: Oncorhynchus mykiss; assembly: GCF_057628025.1. NCBI lineage: Eukaryota > Metazoa > Chordata > Actinopteri > Salmoniformes > Salmonidae > Oncorhynchus > Oncorhynchus mykiss. Next base: position 58,105,449 of record NC_143027.1, on the reverse strand, counting down.
CACACCACCCATGCCTCTTTTAAAAGATCCATTTTGTTTTGTTTTGCTTACTGTTTACGACCAGTTTCAGGTTGTAAAATGCAATCTCACCCCATCCTACCAGGCTCAGTTTGAGCAGGTATCTCCTGACATAGATGTTGAAGACACGGACCAGCAACAGGTAAAGGTGGAAGCCTTCGATTGCTGTCCATGTGAAGGTGGCCAGTAGAGAGTAATGCAGAAGGACAGCAACATAGATACATGGCCCAGAGGAGGATAATGCTGCTGCCTGCTGGCTGGGCAGGAAGTGCAGGTTGAGGAGGATCAGGGCCACAGACAGGTTGATATGCACCTTCAGGGAGATGTCTGTGCCTGCACCTCTGAACAATGGAATAGAGAGAAAGCGTATGGTGAAAACAAGGTCAGTTGCTATAAAATGTTAATTGAATCTGCTCCCTCCAGTTCATGTACATCTTGATGCCACTTTCTGATGATGTCAAACTTATGACAAACCAGCGGTTCCTGTGAGGAGCTGACCATGATGCCCAGAGAGTGACATACCTTTGAGTGGCGTACAGAACGATTGTGACCACCAGGAAGAACAGAGACAGACTGCAGCCAATCAGAGTGATGTAGCTTAGGATCTCCCGATCGCTTTCAGAGATGGAGGGAGACACCTAAACGCAGGAAAATACAACTAATGCTCCAGTGTATTTTTGTAGATGGGTATATTTTACTTAACTTTGTTTTGTATTCTCTTCCATTTGACTTTCAATCGATTCTAAAGTGTGTGCCTATGCTGTGATAAGGAAACGACGGAAGCACTGTGCTAGTTGTAAAGTCGTCTACCATCAGCACAGCAAAGTATGTGAGGTGGTCACATGAGCAGACCACACGGCCCTCGTCTCTCTTCCACTCGGTGGTGCAGCCATCCTGGTAGAACTCTAAGCGTTCATTTGTACAGAGGAAACACAGCCATGTGACGTCACATGAATTGATACCTCAAGGGCATTAAAAGTTTCATGACAGTATTATAATCAGTATTATAACATTTCATATTGGCACTTACTATTGGTTGAAAAATTAAAGAATTGACACGATGGTTGTTTGTCAGCCTGTGAACAACAACACAAACGAGGCGTCTTGAGTTTATATTCTTGCCACTGTCGTAGTCATGGAACTGGTGCAGGTCGCAGAGAGTTGATATTGCACTCACCTGACTTTCCAGCGTGGGGCGCTGTAGAGGCATGGAGATATTGACCTTGTCATGCAGACCTAACACTCTCTTCTTGCTCACAGCCAGACCTACTATTCGGCCATCAAGAATCCCCAATTGCTAGAAGAACATTTCAAAATACAGCTAAACTGAAATAATTAAGCAAGGTATTAAAGACCCATACAGGAACACGCACGCATGCATGCAAGCACGCACCACACACACACGCACACGCACACACACCTACCCCATATTTTTCTGGTGAGGTAATCATGCAGAAGATAATGGTATTGTTCTCGTTGGTTTTCAAGAGCTCTTTGGGCAGGTGGACCTTGACGGTAGTGTTGGCCACACGGTCACCGTCTGATGTTACCTAGGTAACAGTACCATCAGGGACAATGACACAAGGATAGTGATCGGGCAGAGTTCACTATAGCTGTAAAATGATGTCATGATGTCATCCCCATCTCAAATCACCCACCCACCCCAAATGTCATACCTCAAATATCCCATTTGCATTTCCATTCAAATGATCTATTTGCATGTGACGCAGGTTTGATGTTTATTGGGGTGAATCTTGTCCTGGAGGTGGAGCTGAGCAGTTTCCACAAGACGGGCACGCCGCAAAATCAAAATTGTCTGTATCGTAAAATGTTTCATGATAACAAAAGAATAATGTTTTGGCTTAAATGAAGGTTAGGCATAAGGTTAGCAGGGTGGTTAAGGTTAGGGTGAAGATTAGGGTTACGTTTCAAATCAGATGTTTTGACTTTGTGGCTAGGGCAGCTAGTGACCACTCTGCAGAGCTGCCTCCACGACAAGATTCATCCCCATTCCCAATAAATGCCAAACTGTACGTGGTTTACAGAAGACTGTGTATCAACTTCCTCAAGCATTTCATCGTAGGTCACTGTCATCTTACCCGTTCTTGGCTGGCAGATATATTAAGCCCTGTAAAGTGGCCCTCGGCCCTGAATATGTGAGCCACAAGCCTCTCAACAATGATTGAAGTTGTCTCATTCAAAGCTGTGTTTTCAAGAACCCTTTCTAGTTTCTCCACAGATCTGTAAGGAAAGCACAGACAAACATAGTACATATTCCTTGAGGTTTGGCAAACGTACAAATGTCAATACCACATTTGGAGTGTATGAAATGTATGATATATCATCTATATCATCTTGCAAAATGATTTGATGCATACTTAATAATAGTGCTGAGGTTCTCCGTCTTAAACTGCTCATTGACAACTTCCATCCAGCATCTTACACCATCCACATCGACTACAGACGGAACGTAAGATAGAAACCGTGCAAACAAACAATACGATTCACGAAACACCCGAGTCCTTGTATTTGTTTAAAATAAAATGGACATTTTGATGCAAACTCAGGAAATCAAAGTGATAAAACTAGGCAACAGAATATCAGCAAGATAATAATCAAGTTCATAACAATGTATCTTTTTAAGTCAGAAGGTTAACTCATATTTTTTACCTTGAGTGTAGTTGGAGCACGAATGTTTGTTTCCTTCGTTCATAGCGAGACGTCCTGTGAGCAGAACCATGATGTAAAACAACCTGGACTTCATCCTAATGGGGTAAAAGTCAAACACCAGGTGGAAAGACATCCCTTACTCCCTTATTCGGACTATTTATCTGATATCACATAATCGTTGAATCAATCATCCAGGTGCTGCAATCCCCAAAATATTCTAACCCAACTTCACACTGTCTCTGTATTGCACCAATAGAGTAGCCAATGTTTTAAGGACCTATACTGCAGCGTAAATGCTCAGTCACAAAATGTTTGCTTACCTTTAACATCAGAAACACTCATTTTAATAAAACCAAATTCAATCTCATTGCCTACGCATATTTTGTGTGACCTAGTAAAGAGGAAATGCTGCTATAATTTTGCAAAGAACCCATCCACTCACGTGCCTATCCACTGAATACTGGTTGGACCACTGAATACTGGTTGGACCACTGAATACTGGTTGGATATGCTGAAATTGATCAAGATGAATACAATTATGATTATTGTAGAAAAACGTATATGGATGTAGTAATAACAATATGTCTCAAAGTACAAAGTAGAACTCACCTATCAACCTGGGAAGTCAAGGTTCAGGGTAAAATATTTGAAATATTACTAGAACAGATCTTGGGTCCTAACGACAGCACTCGAAGAGGTGCAGGGGAGGTCAGAGCGGTTACATGCATTCTAAGGAAGTAATGTGTGTGCAAATAGAATTACAGAGGAAGTACATGCAGTATATGGCAGATACTGGGTTACACAGTTTGACTCTGTTGTTTCAACTTATACCCTTGCTGTACACTTGCCTGTGCATTGACATTGTGTCATCACTGTCATGTGGTCTACGAGGCACGGGAAACACCAAACAAACTTTTTTTTTAAATGGAAATGAGTTAAAGTGATTAGAGGACTAAACCACTGGAGAGATATGATGTTTTCCAATAAAAATACACTTTCCCTTTATTGAGGCTCACTACAAAATCCTGTAATGCGTTTTGGCTCTCATTGGTCATTGCAAAAGGCTTTGGCTGACTTGTAAGTGTGAACGCTCACTTAGGAGCGGACGAAAATAAATCCTTCCTATGACGACGAATTTGAGCATCGCCGTCATCACCGTCACAGCCACAGAGTCTTCATTTTACACTGCTAACCAACCAGCAAAAACCTCTCCAACGCATAACATGTCTACCCATGACACAAGACAGCCAACGCCGATGACGCCGAGCCATCACTCATGGATACTACCTTCCAATGGCGCAGGTTACATCTGACTGAAAACATGTTTTAAAAAAAAAGATATATATATATATACACATAACATCTGACTTAAATCAATGCCAGTAGAGGGCACCCAGAGATAATCAAATCTCTCTCAACTCTACTGAAGTCGTTTCAAGGTAGAGTTACATGGCTCGCCATGTACCAAGTGCCTCAGAGTAGGAGTGCTGATCTAGCATCAGGTGGTCTCTGTCCATAATAATCAAATGAACGACGATCTAAAGGGCTAAGCTGAACCTCTATCAGCACTCCTACAGAAACACAGGTCCTAGTGCTACCCAATAGCCAGACATTACCCAGGGCAAAGCTGTGCCCATTCATTCTACATACATTTCAGCCACATATTTGTTCTGTCACTTAGTCCACTCTGGACACTGCTTTATCAGTCATCCTGTTTAGTGGCTGGCTGGATACATGGTTGTAGTTGTAAATGAGAACTTGTTCTCAACTGGCCTACTTGGTTAAAAATAAAGGTGAAATAAAATAAATAAATAAATAAATACAACATTAAAACAATGGGATAGGAGGCCACATTCTCAGGTGGTGGTGGTGCATATGCAAACCAAAGACATAGAGGTCCTCGATCTGCTCATGTTTAAAATGACTTGCCTACTTGAGATCTCTCCCCAAATAATATTTGCAAGGCTAGTTCATTCATCCCCCCAAAAAAGCAGTAACATACGTAGCTACACCAGTGGCATACCGCCGTTTCACGGGGGCTCCTGCACGGTAGGAGTGTTTTTCGGGAGAAAACTGCTAACTTCCTATGATTCTACACACATTGCCATGGGGCAGAGAGAAAAGTATGCTGTTTTATAGCTATCCCGTGCTTCAAATGCGATGACACTCTGCGGTGAGGCTGAGGCAATATCCACTAATGGTGAACTTCCTGTTATTAGGCAGGTGAGGATATAGCCAGCCAGAGGCTGTAGAACAGATGATAGACACATAAGGTGACAAGTGATTGATAGTACAGGGATTCAAAATCACCCCCCTTTTGATCTCACTTGATAACGAAATGCAAAAGCCATTTACCTGATCAGATTGTGCCTCTTTTGTTGGAAAGCACCCTTACTCATCGAGAGGAGGTATTAGGCTGCTTGCTGAGGTGTGTATCCCCTTCCTTTGGAGGGGACTGCTCCATTGACCCTACAGATATGTCTGTCCCCAGCTTCCATTAGGCAGGTGTCAGGACAGGACATAGGTTAGACAAAGGAGTTGGCTGAATGTGACAGAACTAATGAGAGGGCTGCTATACACTCACCTGTCTCTTTCCAGCTGTTGGCACACATTTCCTCTGCGACTAGCTTGTTGTTGACAACCATGGGTGCTCTGCCTGGCTGCTGCTAGTCCTTTCCTGAGGCATTCTACTGAGGGATAGACTATCAATACATAAGATAGTAGACCTACAATATAATCATTTTCAGGGCTAGACTATTTGTTATTTCCAACTATGAAGCAGAATGAATTCAGCCAATAACAATATAAATATAATGTTTTGTGAAACCTCTGAAAACGTAAATGCCATCAAAATACTAATTCGTAGCCTATACGAGCTCGATAGCATCCAAGGGGGTGGGGGGCTACATCCGCTAATGGGGTGGGGGGAGGGGAGGGGGCTACATCCGCTCTCCTTACTGATTTGATAGCTGGAGGAACGACTTTGACCGCGACGCACAAGGTACAGAGTCACTGATGAAGCAGCCAGTCCAGCTTCGAGTTGCCCCGCTCCATAAAACGCACTTAAATCGACCCGGGAGAGGAACAGAACAGAGTGGAAAGAGTCCAGGAAAACTGGAAGAAAATTCTGGATTTTAACGGGAAGAGAACCATCATATTAAATAATCACAAGAGGCTCCGCGATTCAAAACAGGCTTCGGGGACACCCGCGCTAGATTTGCGCGAGTGTTGGACAGCTGCAGCCGACTTCAACTTCTTTTTCGGGTTCTGTAAATAATTGTCAACAAACTTGGACCCGTTATTTAACCTTCAACCGTTTTCCGTTTCTCTGGGCTCATTTGCGCGTTTATTGCACGTTTATTCTGTCAATGTTAAGCCTGTTACACAAAGCAGTCCAGTAAATTACTGACATATTACGATTAAAGTCACTATGCGTGCTTTGTGAGCTGGCTTCTGGTGCAGTGACTCCAACATGCCACTTACCATAAAGCTGGTTGTTAGGAAATTACTTTTTAGCAGCTAATCCTGATACGGAATTGTGAGTAAAATTGGGACACGCCCGCAAGCAATAATAGGCAACCTACGCGTTTTAGAAATCCTGGCAACAGTGCAAGACTTCTCCGATCCCCCTCCTGGGACTGTGGTCTATTCAAACAGAACTGTGGAGCAGACTTGTAGATTGGCCGTCAAAAGGACAACCTTTCGAACAGCTGCAACACCTCTGGCTACTCGAGTGAACCTTGTTTTCTGGAAGCGATACCGACGGAGTTGATGAATGCCATTGTCTGTGTTGATGTCCTCGCCGTAGCACATGTAAAAATAGTTCCTCTTAACATTTATCGAATTTCTGAGGAACTCCTTGGAAGGTGACCAACATAAACTATTCTTAACAACTTGAAGCACGTCTTTATACCCAGTGGCACAGTGGACACTTGGACAAGGTATCCATTTCCTTGTCCGGCGTTTTGGCAAGCCAAGAGTAGGCTATGGCATCCTCATGGGTAAACTGGATTTGCTTACTCTGGAGACGGACTTTAGTTCCCTCTCTCCTCGTGCTTTGGGTCACCTGTCTCGGGACACACGGAGGAGAGGATGACGCTTTTAATGCAGAGGTAATTGGATCATCTTCACTGAAACTGTCAATGTTCAGAAAGATCCCTGTGTGACAACAATGCTGTAGTGTTAATACAAACACTAGTTTTAATGTATCATAATATGCCGCAAAACACATACAAATATATTTGTTTTAACTCTCACCAAAACTCCAGTTAACTTTTGCTGACATTGCTATTTTGACGGCCTGTATTTCAATAGAGATATAACATTGACAACATATACCATTGACAACCTTGCACTCAAAATAACAATTGGCCAAAATAACAAGTATGTGTGCTGGGGACAGGTCTTCCTAATCATTTTGGATACCCTGCAAGAAAACCAAAATATTTGTTAGGTCAAGTCTGTTCCAGTCTTGAAACAAAAAGTCAGCTCATTATTATACATGTTGCTCATTCATGAGTGCAAATGGGTCACTTTTACACACACACTTTGAACTTAATGACCCAGCCCATTCGGTCTGAGGAACCCGATCCAGCACACCAAGCTGCATATCCTGCTCATAACTAGCTCTTCCAATATTAACAGGACCATCCCCTGTGTGCCGCTGGAACCTCTCCCCAAAAAGGCCATGCTGCTAGCCAAACTACACAAATCTTACTCAATTCACTGACACACTGACACACTCTTGCAGGCAGCACCATATGTGGAAAGCTGCTGTTCCTAGAGGAGATCTGGGTCAGGTTAAGTCATCCCACTGTTATAACCACATTCTGTAAGCGCATATCCATAGTATTGGTCCTCCACTTTATCCTTCCTACAGGTAGAGTTGTTTTGCTTTCTTGAAATACTACAACAGTACCTGAAAAGGTATCTGTTTCACTGACCGAGTCATGCTCATCTCACTAGTTGCCCCCTGCTTTGGACGTGCAGTATGAATCCACTGAATGATTAAATGTGGGGGGGAATAGGCAAATGCTTTTGCAGTGTCTTCAGCAGCAGGCAGTGTTGATTCCCGATCTGCTCCAGATAGGTGAGAGGGAGCTGAGATGTAGGCTAATGTTTGGGGTGAGATAGGTAAGAGGGAGCTGAGATGTAGGCTAATGTTTGGGGGGAGATAGGTGAGAGGGAGCTGAGATGTAGGATAATGTTTGGGGGGAGATAGGTGAGAGGGAGCTGAGATGTAGGCTAATGTTTGGGGGGAGATAGGTGAGAGGGAGCTGGGATGTAGGCTAATGTTTGGGGCGAGATAGGTGAGAGGGAGCTGAGATGTAGGATAATGTTTGGGGGGAGATAGGTGAGAGGGAGCTGAGATGTAGGATAATGTTTGGGGGAGATAGGTGAGAGGGAGCTGAGATGTAGGATAATGTTTGGGGGGAGATAGGTGAGAGGGATCTGAGATGTAGGCTAATGTTTGGGGGGAGATAGGTGAGAGGGAGCTGAGATGTAGGCTAATGTTTGGGGGGAGATAGGTGAGAGGGAGCTGAGATGTAGGCTAATGTTTGGGGGGAGATAGGTGAGAGGGAGCTGAGATGTAGGCTAATGTTTGGGGCAAGATAGGTGAGAGGGAGCTGAGATGTAGGATAATGTTTGGGGGGAGATAGGTGAGAGGGAGCTGGGATGTAGGCTAATGTTTGGGGCGAGATAGGTGAGAGGGAGCTGAGATGTAGGATAATGTTTGGGGGAGATAGGTGAGAGGGAGCTGAGATGTAGGATAATGTTTGGGGGGAGATAGGTGAGAGGGAGCTGAGATGTAGGATAATGTTTGGGGGGAGATAGGTGAGAGGGATCTGAGATGTAGGCTAATGTTTGGGGGGAGATACGTGAGAGGGATCTGAGATGTAGGCTAATGTTTGGGGCGAGATAGGTGAGAGGGAGCTGAGATGTAGGAAAATGTTTGGGGGGAGATAGGTGAGAGGGAGCTGAGATGTAGGATAATGTTTGGGGGGAGATAGGTGAGAGGGATCTGAGATGTAGGCTAATGCTTGGGGGGAGATAGGTGAGAGGGAGCTGAGATGTAGGCTAATGTTTGGGGCGGTGAGCTTAGCAATAAACATGTGTGCTCGAGGGAATCAAATGTCCCAACAAATGTGTAGAGAAGAATATACCCCTCTAGTTTTTCTTTACAACACACCAACTGAATGTGGAGGGCCAGTTTCAATCCAGCAGAGCAGTATTGAATGTTTGTAATGCCCTTTCTCCTTTGTTATTGTATCGGTCTGTATTTTTGTGGACTTTGTCCCAGCTGCACCCACTTAACCATGCTGTGTTGACTTTAGTGCTTAGCCTCTCCCGTCAGGTCGAGGCTTAATGAAGGGGTCAGTTATGCACACGTTGTTTCTTTCTCTCTCACGGGCCACTGCAATTGAGGTCGGTTGTTGTGTTGTGACTATCGAAATTGTTAAGCCACTTTGAAATCATAATATTAACACGTATGTGAGGCAGTCTGAACCACCACAATCTGCCTGGTTCCTTTGCCAACACATTTTGTATACACATTTCTCCCACCTGTGGGGCCTGTGGCAGATGTAACATCTATACCGTAGCACCTTTGTGCTTGCTGGAAGGTTCCGGTGCCGTGAGAGATCAGGAGTTGTTCTCCTGCATCGTCATGGATGGGAAACACCATTTTTCTTTTTTTCAGACGGCCAGATGAGGTCTACTTTTTATTGTCCCAACTTTCACCCTAGATTTACCACTGCCAAATATATATATCTATATTAATGTGATTTTATGTGGCACTAGACTCTCAAAGCCCTAGTGACCATGATGATGGTGTTTGGCCTATGGGACTCCCAAGGTATATTACCAATATTATAGCTTAATAATACAATTAGAATACTATAATATGGCATATTTAGGAGAGACAATGTAAGACAAACCCATAAAGGAGTATAAAACATTATTGTGTCATAAGAAATCATCCCCTAATGAATGTAGTATATACAGACTCTTAGATTGACACACTGCTGGGGAGAATCAATATTGTCATCATTCAATTAGTCAATACTGATCACATCAGTGATGGGTCGGCCAATGCGTGCCCATGCATTCTTACCGGAGTTGTGTTTATGTTTGTGTTTTGGTTGGGTGCACTCTTGAGTGAGGCAGATTTGTGACTGGCTCGACTGAAGGATTAGGATGAAGAATGAGGCTCACAACACAGGTAGTTACTGCTGACCCTGCAGCCATTGTTTAACAGACAAAAATAACGGGGGGGGGGGGGGGGGACTTTCTTGTCCCGACATGCCACATCCTGGCAGAGTATTAGCATTGTAGTGTTTAGGTGGTAATGGGGTCTTTAAGTGTAGTCAGGGAGACCTGTTGACTGAGGGATTGTTTAAAATAAATACGGGGCGGGGTGGAGACTGACGAGAACAGACAGCCTGTTAGTTAACGCCTATCTGCCAACGTCTGTCCTCAAGGTGTGGGTTGGTGTTCACTTGAGAACTTGTGTGTGTCTTCACTAAACTGTTACACTATATCTGATATTCTCTCTCCATTCAGTTCAATGTAACGGGATTAATCAGCATGCATGAACAATATGCATATAAGCTCACCTGAGATCTGTCTTGAATGGATTCTCCCTTTTGCGTTTGTTTTACTGAACTTTCTCACTGACGAAATGGTCATCAGCTCCCACCCTGAGCCTACAGCTTGACCTATCACAAGAGACTGGACTCCTACACGGTCTGATGAACAGCGATGGAGTGGGAGTGATAGGGAGCGAGAAATGATAGAGAGAGAGGGAGAGAAAGAACGAGTGAACTAGGCGGCTTGCTCAGCTGTGCCGCATGTGATGGGTAAGTGTGACAGCTTTTTTTCTCTCCAAATGGGACACAAACAGTGGAGAGACATTTAGGCCTGCAGGACTCCCAGGCCGCTGAGGAGCAACAATGAGAGCTCTTGTCTGGAGAGGACTGTTTCAGAGAGAAACGGGGGAGAAAGAGAGACCAGCATAGAGAAGAGGTGGAGAAGGGGGAGGTGCCAGGGTTTATTAAGTCTGCAGGACACAGGAGGCCGACTGTTTGCTTCCTGAAGCCTTATCTTTATCCCCAGTTTAACCCTTAACGTTGGCAGAGCCAGCCTCCCTCTATTTCTGCTTATCCTTGGAATCTGCAGCATGCCTCCTTTATGTATTCCAACCAGTTCCTTTGTGTTCCCCTGAGGTTGCCCGTCGCCATGGGCACAGCGAGGTTTCATCTCCATGGCGAGAGGTAATGGGTAGTGATGAGAACAGGAAATGCCATTAACCTCAAATGGTGACTGTCTTCCCTCCGGATCTCTCTCTCTTTTTCTATTTTGTTTTTTTTATCTCTCTGGATCCCTGTTTCTCGCTCTCTCTCTCTCTTTCTTCTGTCTCTCTTTCGCCCTGTCTCTAGCGGTCTCTCTGTCTGCGTCCATCTCTATCTCTCTCTCTCTCACAAGACACTCCCTTTACAGAGTAGGACAGTGCCTGTGTGTATTTTATTTCCTCCCCCTGTCTCTCGCCTTCATTTTTATTCTCTCTCTGCTGGAGGTTAGGACCAAAAGATGGCAGGCTACCAAGTCCAGGGAATAAAAGCATTCTCCATTTGTTAGTGTCTTGGCTGACATTGTGCGGGACGCAGACACACGCACGCACACACACACACACACACACCGAGTGAGGCTCATTTTGCAATTCTTTGTGAATTGCTGGATCCAGGAGGCCTTCGTTTTGGCAGGTAGGCTCAAGGTCTTATTGAAGGAGCTGCTGACAGGGTGGCTGATTGGACTAAAATACGTCCTATGCTTCACTCCCCCCTGGAACCAAAGCCTTGCTTTGTATTCAGTACAGAGGATTCTTAGAGGCTAGGGTACAGACTGAAGCACTTTACTTTTTAAAAGGGTGCTTTCATATATCTAGAACGTGGTGCAGCCTATTTCTCTTGTTCCAACGCCCTTCAATATATACCATCCCGAACGATGCCAGAGAGAAAAGAAACCTGGTTGTTGTGTATTTCACAGGCTGGGATCATATATTTTCCGTCTTGTATGAACACTCCCCATCATCTCCTACACCCTCCAGAACCCCGGACTCAGATTGTGTGATCGGGCCCTTATCTGGAAGATAAGGTGGGTCCCACCTAAACCAGCTATGAACCAGCCATTCTCCGCTTCCACCCATAGCCAATGAAAATATAGGATAAGTATCTGCCTGAATTTGTATGAAAGAGTGAGAGAAAAATGTAGAATGAGGGAAGCGAAAACAGGTAGCCAGCCAGCAGGGGGTTGAGAATGTGACAGGAAAGAGAGAGGAAGTTGATATCAGAGAGAGAGGGAAGGGGAAGAGAGTAAGAGCGGCTGGAGAGAGTGCCGGCGGAGAAAGAGCAGAGACAGAGCAGTGTTTCAGCTCTCTGTAAGGCTCTTCGTCAGCCATGTTTCCAGAAGCAGCAGCAGCATGGGATCTGGGGGCCCCAGTTGGTACCCTGGAGAAAGAGGGGTTTACATTCAGCCTGTGCCCAGAAACAGGGCCGGCTATTCAGTCCTGCATAACAGCAGAGGGAGGGGACCACAAAGGCCTGTGTCTTCTGTGAGCAGGGGAGTTGGAAGCAGGAGATCATGCCAGCCAGAAACCAGAGGGAGCCCCATGCAACTAGGAACAGCTACCCAGGCCTGGTCCTTAGCTAGAAGTGAAGTGGCCATTATAGCACTCCTCCCCCACTCTCTGCTCAGTATGGTAAGGATAGGTCCACTTTTAATCACCCAACCCCCCCTGGTAATTCACAAATTTACTGCTCTGGGAGGAGGTGTGTCTTTAAGAGTTTCTCAAGATGTCCATGGTTGCTTGTGTTACAGGGCCAGAGGTTGTTACTATTCTCGTGTTAATCATGTGGCCGCTTCGCACACTCAGTCACACGGGTCAGTCTTACAAATATCAGATGAGTGGCATCAACAAAAGTGTGGCCATTCACGTCTCCCTCCACGAGGCTTCTAAAGATGTTCTGACAGTTGGAAGTGGTTGAGAATGATTCAAGGCAGAGAGGTAAAACATCTCAGTGGATGTTAAATGGCTCTTCGGGAGATGAGGAAATGTAAGCCACGTGTTTTCCGTGTCTTTTTTATTCTTCAGTGAAAATATCGCTTTTGCCTCTCTGGTTCATACGCTGTGATTTATCCTCTCTCGGACACAAACGGCTGTCAACAAAATGGTGTCTCAGCGCAGCTGTGTGTAATCGAACTCGGAGATAAATAAAGTTAACCCGCTGTGTTAACCCTGCTCTCAGTCACTAGCCCTGTTATCGCCTCCACCTTGGTTACAGCAGGCATGGCGATGATTCAGCAACCACAGTATAGGGTTAGTTGTGTTTTTTACAGAATATGTGTATATGTGTCTTACGTAATTAACGCTAATTACATTATTAAAGATCAGTAGCCTCCTATACAGTAGCATGGGCTTCAGAGAAAAGCCAACCCCTACCTCTCCTTATCCTCGGCCTCCCAGGCATTACCCATCAGCTGAGTGATGAGGGGTGGCCATTTTGGTGCGGCTGGTTAGTTCCTGGTCTCTCTCTTTCACGATGGTTTAGCTGATAGAGTTCCTTGGCCACCCTGTTGAGTGTCTCCATCTGTAGATCTATCGGCCGTGACGCTCTGGCACAGCCTGTGGTGGTATTAAATATCCCTTTGACAGGTGGAACGATCAATCTGAAGTCTGTGATTGTATCAGGTTTCTCCCATCATGTCTTCCTCCCCCACACGGCAGTTTTTAAAAATGTATTTTGAACTTTTTTGAAATTGAACCTTTATTTAACTAGGCAAGTCAGTTAAGAACAAATTCTTATTTACAATGACAGCCTACCAAAAGGCAAAAGGCCTCCTGCGGGGACGTGGGCCTGGGATTTTTTAATAAAAAAAAAAAAATACAATATAAATATAGGACAAAACACACATCACAACAAAAGAGACACAACACTACATAAAGAGAGACCTAAGACAACAACATAACAAGGCAGCAACACATGACAACACAGCATGGTAGCAACACAACATGACAACGACATAGTAGCAACACAACAAGGTAGCAGCACAAAAACATGGTACAAACATTATTGGGCAAAGTCAACAGCACAAAGGTCAAGAAGGTAGAGACAACAGTACATCACACAAAGCGGCCACAGCTGTCAGGAAGAGTGTCCATGATTGAGTCTTTGAATGAAGAGACTGAGATAAAACTGTCCAGTTTGAGTGTTTGTTGCAGCTCGTTCCAGTCGCTAGCTGCAGCGAGCTGAAAGAGTAGCGACCCAGGGATGTGTGCTTTGAAGACCTTTAACAGAACGTGACTGGCAGAACGGGTGTTGTATGTGAAGAATGAGGACAGCACTAGATATCTCAGATAGAGGGGAGTGAGGCCTAAGGGTTTTATAAATATGCATCAACCGTCTTGCCACGGGTATACAGAGATGACCAGTTCACAGAAGAGTATAGAGTTTAGTGACGTGTCCTATAAGGAGCCAATTAGTTACGCTCTTCTGTATGCCTATTAAGCTGCGTTTACACAGGCAGCCCAATTCTGATCTTTTTTTTCCCCCCAATTGGCCTTTTGACTTAATCAGATCAGCTCTGAAAAAGATCTGATGTGATTGGCCAAAAGTTCAGAATTGCAGCCTTCAGAGTGTACACTCTGTATGGTGTTAAGTTTCTCTCTGTCTCTCTCTCTCTCAGTCATGGCTGCGGATGTATGGCTACCTACCTCAGGCCAGCAGACAGATGTCCACCATGCGGTCAGCTCACATCCTTTCCAACGCCGTCAGCGACATGCAGCGTTTCTACGGCCTGGCGGTCACCGGGGCCATGGACCACGGCACGGTGACGTATGTCACACTTCCTTCCCTGTTGTGCTCTTGTCATTTCTGTCACCCTAATGCCATTCTCCTGAACCAGACCCCCCCCCCCCCCCCCCCCCTCTCTCTCTCTCTCTCTCTCTCTCTCTCTCTCTCTCTCTCTCATGCCTATGGGTCCAATCATGTCAATGGATTCATTCCCTAGTTTGTAGTGGATTTGTACAGTGTGAGGGAGACGGAAGGATTTGAGCGATAAGTGATAAGTTTAATGGGAGTGTGAGGCGGTCTGGGGTGTAGATATCAAATCCCCAACTGGGAGCAATCTTTATTTTTTATTTTTAACCTTTATTTAACTAGGCAAGTCAGTTAAGAACAAATTATTTGGAACATTGACAGCCTAGGAACAGTGTGTTAACTGCCTTGTTCAGGGGCAGAAGGACAGATTTTTACCTCGTCAGCTCGGGGATTCGATCTAGCAACACTTTCGGTTGCGGGCCCAACACTCTAATCGCTAGGCTACCCGCCGCCCCGTCTTGAACCCACAGATCTGTTACTGCACATAAAACGCATTAACACTTTCTATGCTATGGCACCTGGGCTGGTGTCACGGGCAGTGTATCTCATAAAACCCCAGTGTGACACTGTGTAGAGGAGTGGATAGTGTAACCCTGACGTCCTCTCCTAGAGCCATGCGGAGGCCGCGCTGTGGAGTCCCAGACAAGTTTGGGGGTCAGATCAAGACCAACGTTCGGCGCAAACGTTATGCACTCACTGGCCACAAATGGAACAAGAGCCACCTCACCTACAGGTAAATAACAGGATTTACTTCACCTTGGTCAATCTTCGTCCATAACCAAATTCCAAATGAGTTTTCATTTGGATTCCTCCTCTTCCCTTGCAGTATACAGAACTACACACCAAAGATCGGGGAGTACAACTCGTATGAGGCCATCCGTAGGGCCTTCAAGGTGTGGCAGAAGGTGACCCCGCTGACCTTCGATGAGATCCCCTACCAGGAGATCAAATATGGCCGCAGGAAGGAGCCTGACATCATGATCTTCTTTGCCTCGGGTTTCCATGGAGACAGCTCACCCTTCGATGGCGAGGGCGGGTTCCTGGCCCACGCCTACTTCCCTGGTCCTGGTATGGGTGGTGATACTCACTTTGACTCTGATGAGCCGTGGACCATCGGCAATGGGAACTTGCAAGGTAGGTGATGGATGTGGATGGACAGCGGTCTCTTTAGCGTGACACCAGAACCGCTACTTCTTGTACATACCTATGAGAAAAATGCAATGTCCCTGCTTTCCTCTCTCCTCACCTACTTCAGCTGGTTTGTCCTTCCACTTGTTCAACCATAGTTGCCACGACAAACCAGATCGTCACTTGTTTTGTTGAGAATCTGTCGAATTTCACTCCTTCATTGAACTCCAAAGTTAGATTGATGACATCATACTGCAACTTCCACCGGCTCTCAAAGCCGTGTTTTCAGGAATGGTAGAATTATTTTGTTCTAAATCCCCCTCCCCCTCTTTTCATACTTTCAATCATTAACCAAACTGCTGTTGCCCAGAGTGGTCTTGGTGAGGGACTGAGGGTTTTCCCCTGCCTTGTGGAGGTGAACGTTGTCATTTCCTGAGCCAGGTCAGAGCAGAGGCAGGTGGCTGGCTCTGCTTGGTGAGGTCAAGAGAGTAGGAGGTGTTACTGGACTGATCGGAGAGAAGTCTAACTGCCACAGCGAGGGTGTTGAGGTAATTCCACAGTGGGAGACCGGTTTTTGAGTTGACCCTGTCTTTAACACTGTTGTATCCTCGTGCAGCCTGGGTCTTTAAAACTCTCTTGACACATGACTTTTAACGGTCTTTTAAACCACGGAAATTCTAAAAGTAAAGGTCAACTAAGTTTTCGTGGCACATTAACGACATTGTTGGCAAAGCTTAAACACGCTTGACAAGTGTTGTGGTTATTACACACTGATATCCAACAAAGCTGCAAGTCTATTCATTAGGCTCTTAGATGGGGATATGTGCTGCTGTGTTCATTTTAGAGAGGAGGAAGAGAGATAAGTTGGCTCTTCTCCCGAGACGTTTGAAGTCTGTAAGCCACATGGTTGTCAGGGTTACCTTACAGAGACCCCCCCCCCCTCCCCTCTCTCTCTCTCTCTCTCTCTCTCTGTGTGTTTCCTGTGGGATATTTTTAGAGTAACTTGGATGTGCTGATAGCTAGCTAAGTCACAGGTTGTGGTTGGAGGAGAAGTTGGAAGGGGAGGGGATAAGAGCATGACGCTGGCAAAAGGAGGAATCCTGAACATCTCAACTTCCTCAGATGACAGAAGCCATATGACATAATGCTGTCTGTCAGTATAATAGAGTGCTCCCTACAGACATCTCACAAACCTCCCTAAGCCTTCATTTCAGACAGGATGGCCCACAGATCAGGTTAAATGTCAATTAATACTGGAACGGAATAATGTGTCATTTGCTGGGAAAGTACCATGCCATTACTTGGAACAAACTTAAAAGGCGAACCTATAGGATAGGTCAATTCAAGGCAATTTCCATCTACTTTTTTTGAGGGTGTCCACAGGATGTTCTTTGTGGAGGGCGGTTGAAGTGGCAGTCACTGTGTCACAGATGTGTTCTCTGTTGCAGTGACAATGCGTCACTGTCAGTCGGTCTGGGACAACGGCAGGCTTTGATCAGGGTACGAGGAGGACTGCGTGTCTTGTTGCTTACCAGAAGACATTAGACCGACCGCTTTATCTACTGAGAGCACCATTAACACCATTAACCCCATTAAAAACCCGGAACAAGCACATTTTTCTGCTTTGACTTCATAACCCCAATGGGAGGTGCTTACTGTCTGAATGTGCAGACTACTGCCCCACCGCCATGTAGTCTCAGTTAGAATGACGTAACTGTGTTCCTCACTTGGCCAGCACTGGGGAACAATAACCAGGGTCAAAATGGGAAGACCCATTGACTTCCCCCCCAACCCCCACCTCTACCTCCAACCCAACCCCCAACTAAAACCTAAATCCCCAGCTCCAACCCCAACCCTAGCCCCAGGTCCAACCCCAGGTCTACCCCAAGCTCCAACCCTAGTACCAGGTCCAAACCCAGGTCTACCCCCAGCTCCAACCCTAGCCCAAGTTCCAACCCAAGCTCCAACCCTAGCCCCAGTTCCAACCCTAGCCCCAGGTCCAACCCTACCCCCCAGCTCCAACCCCAACCCTAGCCCCAGTTCCAACCACAGCTTCAGGCCCAGGTCCAACCCTAGCCCCAGCTCCAACCACAGCTCCAGCCCCAGGTCCAGGTCCAACCACAGCTCCAGCCCTAGCCCCAGGTCCAACCCTAGCCCCAGGTCCAAACCTAGCCCCAGATTCAACCCTAGCCCCAGGTCCAACCCTAGCCCCAGCTCCAACCCTAGTCCCAGCTCCAACCACAGCTCCAGCCTCAACTCTAGCCCCAGGTCCAACCCTAGTCCCAGGTTCAACCCTAGCCCCAGGTTCAAGCCTAGTCCCAGGTTCAACCCTAGCCCCAGGTCCAACCCTAGTCCCAGGTTCAACCCTAGCCCCAGGTCCAACCCTAGCCCCAGGTCCAACCCTAGCCCCAGGTTCAACCCTAGTCCCAGGTTCAACCCTAGTCCCAGGTTCAACCCTAGCCCCAGGTCCAACCCTAGCCCCAGGTCCAACCCCAGTCCCAGGTTCAACCCTAGCCCCAGCTCCAACCACAGTTCGAGCCCCAACCCAAGCCCCGAGCTCTCCAAGTCAACTCTATTTGCTAAACTTGCCAAATATAGCTGTCCTTCATTTCACTCCAACCATTTTAGAACCATTCTTTTGGACGCGATGTACAGTACATTTCTGTCTTTCATTCCAGTTCCTAAGGCTACACTACTAGATTGTCGTGGTTTCAGTACCTTTTTGCTTTACATGTCTGTAGCATGAATGAATGAAGTGTTCTGGCTCCTGAATCAACACACGGTTAGTTAGCGTGTGGAGAGAGAGGATGAAAAAAGACACGTTGCGTGAGATGCTACCTGAATGGCCCGTATCGCTCGTTGTCTGCCATTCCCTCCTGGGTGATCCCAGTAACTCTGTTAACACTTCCTGCTTGTGGCCACAGCTCAGGTCATTGCTCTTCTCACTTTACTCACTCGCTGTCGATTTCAGGTTTAGTCGTGACGAGGTTTATACTTCTTAAGTGCCTTGAGTATGACAATGACTATCCTCCTCTCTCTCTCTCTCTCTCTCTCTCTCTCTCTCTCTCTCTCTCTCTCTCTCGCTCTCTCTGTCTCTCTCTGTCTCTCTCTGTCTCTCTCTCTCTCTCTCTCTCTCTCTCTCTCTTCTCTTCTCTCCAGGTAATGATTTGTTCCTTGTTGCGGTACATGAGCTGGGCCATGCCCTGGGCCTGGAACACTCCAACAACCCAATGGCCATCATGGCTCCTTTCTACCAGTGGATGGAAACGGACGACTTTCAACTGCCCGAGGATGACCTCAGAGGAATACAACAGATCTATGGTGAGTTGGCCCTCTGCGACAAAACTACTGGTATATGGACCTGATAATGTTGGCTGTAAGAGCTATAACTGCAAGTGGGGAGTTCCAGCCCTGGGTACCCCTGTGTTTAGAACCCTGATTGAAGTTGGAATAGTCTGTGTCTGTGTTTCCACTCTACATGCCTCCTCCCCACAGCTCTAAGTGGAAAATCAGCCTGCTGACTCACATATCCACTTATCTAGCTTGGGCAAAACCAGGACACAGCTACCAATTATGAGATCAGTTGGAGGACAAATCTCTGAGCCCTTGATTTCCTTTTAGGACTTTGGAGTGGAGAGTAGCCTCTAACTGCTTTTATTTCATGCGTTTATCACTTTATCTTCTTTAGGTCAGCCAGACGGTACACCCACCCAGGCTCTTCCCACTGTCACTCCTCGCCGGCCAGCCCAGCCAGACCCCAAACCCCCCAACTCTCCCCCCAAGTCACCCCCCAACTCTCCTCCCAACCCTCCCCCTAGATCTCCCCCTAACGCCCCACCCCGGAGGCCAGACAAGCCCCGCACGACTGACCGCCCAGACCACTACGGCCCAAACATCTGTGAAGGAAACTTCGACACGGTCACCATGCTCAGGGGAGAGATGTTTGTGTTCAAGGTGAGGACCTCAGACTGCCTTCCTACACATATGAGATGAGTTGATTCAGTCTCAGCGTGGCTGCAAAGAACAGATTGCTCTTGGATGGCTGCATGACCTACTTACAGTACTGTCACTAGCTGGCTACCACCTGGTTACTCTACCGTGCACCTTAGAGGCTGCTGCCCTATGTACATAGTCATGGAATACGGGTCACTTTAATAATGATTACATACTGTTTTACCCCCTTCATATGTATATACTATATTCTAGTCAAGGCCTATCCTATTTAACTATTGCTAAACATATACTATTCTCCAGATATACTACATATTCTGTCCATATACTGTCTATGGTCTATACATCCCACAACATATATACATATGTATTTATATTTATACTCCAGACTCCCGACATTGCTCGTCCTAATATTTCTGTATTTCTTAATTCCATAATTTTACTTTTTAGATTTGTGTGTATTGTTGTGTACTGTTGGATATTACTGCACTGTTGGAGCGAGGAACACAATAATTTCGCTGCAGACGCAATAGCATCTGCTAACTGTGTGACCGATAAAATGTGATTTGATTTGATCTCGCAGGTCATTTGATCAAAGGCTGGTCTTATTGCAGCCAGTGGGCGTGATAACCATGATGCTGTCTGTCTGTGTCTCTCAGTAGTGCAGTAAAATCTGCTCTCCCCAGGTTAGGATCATCTGGAGAGCCTTATGGGCAGTTGGTTCAGGGCCTGGGTTCAATTGGGCCCTAAGCAGGCTGTAAAACCTCAGAGACGTTCTATTTTATGACATGGAGCCCCGTAAAGAGGAGAGGAGCAGCACTCTCTAGGTCTCAGGTGTGCCTTAACATCCGCAGGACCAACCAGTCCAGGGCTGCGGCGATGGCTCTCGTTTGAACCATTTGTTGGGCCATTTGCCGACAGCTGGAGAGGATTTCACTGTTTATGCTTCAGTTGATGTGGTCGACTCTTCTCTTTTGAATGAAAAGAGCCCGTGCTTGACTTGGACGGGAGCTCGTCGCTGCTGAGTACCGGCACCTAAAATGTTTTACTGCTTAAGCTCCTGCTCTTCATTTAGAATATTAGCTCAAAGGTATCTAGCACCTACATATAAATATAAACAGGGCAGGCACCTGTTTCAGTCCAAGTTTAGCACTGAAAAGAGCCATGTTCCCTCTACTGCACTCCTCTTTCTTTCGACTGTATCTACATAAGTTGGTTGTCTCTTTTTTTTCCCAAGAACTGCCATTTGCCTTGACTTCAGTTATCTGTCTCTCTGGCCAACTGTCTCTGTGGGAGAGGGCAGAGGAGGTGTACATGACAGGCACCATAGAGTTGGAGGGTTATGTAGACATGAGAGCAGGGGGGAAAAGAGTCATCTTTGACTGTGCTGCGCTCTTTCGTCATCACGCTTCATCTGAAGTAGTATACAGCAGCTTTACGACAGACTGTAGCTTCACAAAGCCGTCTCTCTGCGGATGCCCCCGGCCTATTTTTTTTTAGGAAAGGTACCATGGAGCCCAGAATGTCTCTGACATTGAGTAGTGTTCACAGAAAGTCGCATCTGGTCAGTTCTCTTTTCTCTTGTGCGCCTGTGAGGCTCCACGGTCGGTACATTTGACTAGTACGGGTGTGTTTTTTTCTTCTTCAGAATCGTAATTACACTTCTGTCATCTCTCTTCTCTTCCTGCCTCTTCGTGTTGGAGTAGATTAGATGCAGGGCAGGTCTGCTTTAAATGATGCTCTGCTCACTAACAGGCTGCGCTTCCCCGCTTGAAGGACAAAAGACAAGAGCTGCTGCCAGGAGGATGCAACTCTTAGCTTTTACCATTAATGCTGACAGCCAATGCTATTAACTTACCGCTAATGAATGAGTTTGCAGACCTGTGAGGTCGTTTTTGGAAAGCACTCCGAGTCCCACACTGAGAGCGCGATTTTCCCTCTTGTACCGTTTCAGACGTGTTTTGTGCTGACTTAAAACAAACAGAGCAGTTCAACCAGTTGAACTACTTTATTTAAGTCCAACTCGTAAAATGCTCCTCGTGCAACATGCAGCAAGCCCAAGCCAGTTCCAACAGTAATTGGCACATGCGATATGCTCAGTGCTGTGGTCGTGGGTATTAATAGCCTTCTAGCATTGCCTTTAGTTATTTCATTGTCCGTTCTGGCAGTCTTGTCATGTAGTGCAGGCTTTCGGATGCGCTTGGGAGCCCGACCACCCAGCAGCAGGCTTCTCCCGAACCCCAAACGCTGCTGGAACAGAGCCTGTGTTAAAGTCAGGTGACAGAGAGAGTACGGGCGTGCAGCTGTTTCCCCCACCTTTTAAATGGGACTCAATGTGGCCTCTCTTTCTCTTTCTATAGACGGGACCCTGCCCTCTCTTTTAGACACTGCAGAGTGTGCCATGGTGGTGAAAGGGAAAGGGGGGGGCGTGGAGAGGGGTGAGGTTAGTGGATGTAGAGGAGGAGGGAGGGGTGGGGGCTGGGTGTTAGAACAGACGGTTTTAATTTAGAGGCCCTTGGCTGCGTTCCTGGGTCTGGTTTCTATATTAGACAGATCTGAAGTAATCTCAAGCTCTGGGCCTGAGCCAACGAGATGGAGGGAATGTGAAGGTCAAGCTCGGACGCCCACCGCACCATGTGACTAGGGACTTACTGAGGACGCACTGACAGAGAGAGAGAGAGAGAGAGAGAGAGAGAGACAGAGAGAGAGAGAGAGAGAGAGAGAGACAGAGAGAGAGAGAGCATGTGTGCGCAGATGTGTATGTAGCGTATGTAGTGAATGCGTTATTGAAGTATTTCTCCTATTGATTGATCCAAACTGTTGAACGTGGCTGTGAAGACTTCCTCCTCCAGGCAATGTGCTGAACAGGCTCTGATAGAGAGGAGAGGTTCAGGAACTATCAGGCACATGGCCCATCATGTTTGGCACTCTCTGTTCCTATCTCCCATATGTTTCTGCTGTTTACTGACTGCGTGATGGTACTAAACTGCTGATACGCAGTGTTGTGTCCATTTCTGGTGTGCAGGCAGCAGCTCCCAGCTAGGTCTGCAGCTCCAGAGAGCCATGTCACAGGCAGGCAGGGTCAGAGGTTAGAGGTCAGGCTGAGCAGTAGAGCTCCAGTGGATGTGCCCTCTAACGGCTCTCCCCGCTCTTTTCTGACAGGGTCGCTGGTTCTGGAGGGTGCGGAGGAACAGGGTCCTGGACAACTACCCAATGCCCATTGGTCACTTCTGGAGGGGACTGCCTGGGGACATCGATGCAGCCTACGAGAGACACGATGGGAAATTTGTCTTCTTTAAAGGTATTTGTACTCTCCTAATCGCACGTGCACGCACACGTAAGACTACAAGCAGGCGCGGAGGCATACATACGAACGCGCGCGCGCACACACACACACACACACACAGTCAGTCATTGTTTTTTTTTAGTTTTTATTAGGGTTAAACAGAGGAGAAATAGTCCAACTCAGAGGCCTGGAATAGTGGTTGTTAATGTGTTGAAGTAGCAGCAATGACAAAACAACTGAATGCTTTGGTTACACTATAATGAAGCATTGTTGCTGATCCTAAAATAGATTCACAAACATTGTTTCAGTCCTCTGCGTGTGCAGTGTGTGCATTTTCTTTTCACGCCAGTGTGCCTTGGAGATCAAACCTAAAGCTGTTAGTGTTTTCCACATTACAATTGAATTACAGTTGAGCAGTGAGTAAACATTGCTAGTTCCACAATCAACATTTATTTCTGCAGATAGTAAGTGTTCCTTGATCTCCACATTCACTTTAGCATGGATCCCCCAAATGTATTGTAACCTCGAGTAGTATATTACGGACAAACAGTCTTTGGATTGATCGAAGAGATGATGTCTCTGTCTAAATGGAGAAGATAATGACATCGTCAAGTTGAAATGGGAGGACTGGAGATCCCTAGAGTTTTGCACTGCAGTGCAATTCGGATTTGGCTAGACATGAGATCTCCTTGGTGGCAGTGAATGCCCATTGGCTCAAGCTGTAATCCTCCCCAGACTCCTCATTCGGTCACAACTACCTCGTTCCTCCCTGCGCCGTTGCCATAGAAACCGTCCCATGCCCCCAAACACTTTAGGTTTTAACTTTCATTTAGATCATTTTCCCTCATTAGGTTGACATAAAAAGTGCTTTTGCTGCTATACGATTTTTCGCCCAGACTTCATTGCGGTTTTCTATTGATTTCCCCCCCACCTCCTCCTCAATTGTTAAACCACAAATGTAATAATATCCTTAGGAGAACCTACTCAATATGATATGTCTGTAGAGGTTATTATAGATCCCGCTGGCATCACTTTGTTCCATGAATTTTGTAACCAGAAACAGTGAAAGACAGATGAAGATAGCGAAAATGCTTTTTGGGGAGACATTTGAGCTGTAGCTTTTTAAGACAGCTGGCTCTCCCTGAGAAAGTCTTCAGGGCAAATGATGTCATTGGCAAGGCCTTCTGAAATTTGGATGACAGCCATAGCAAAGAAACGAAGGGACCAAAAGTTGGCCTGCAACATCTGGCAAATGTGAGGGAGAGAGTTGCATCAGCCGTTTGTCTCCAGATGCTGACTGCAAAGGTTTTGTTTTCAATGTAGAACTGGGCCAGGAGAATAGAAAGCAGGGCATGCGGGATGGTGCCTCTGTGTCTAACATACTGTAAAACAATAAAAGAAAAGGACTCGCCATGTCCTCGACATTTCCACTCGAACCACTTCAAATGGATTATATCTAACCAAAGCTGTGCATAAACACAATTTCACTCTCTATTATGTCCATTATTGGTGCATGCTAGCCAGCAAATAAACAAGACTGTAATGTAATGGCGGGTTAACAGTTTCCATAGCGATCTCCAGGTTTGTGAGTGGTAGTTGTTGGAAAGGGAAAGTCCCTATGCTCCACAAAGTACCGTTAACCATGAATGCCTTTCTCCCTCCCTCTTTCTCTCCATCCATCCCTCCCTCCTGAATTATTATGTCCCACAAAATATCTGTCTTCCCTTTCCTGACGTATCTGTTCCCCCACCCCTCCTACACCACTGTACTTCTCTCCTCCCCCTTCCTCTCCTCCACCTGTAGAGAATAAGTACTGGTTGTTCAGGGAGGCAAACCTGGAGCCTGGTTACCCCCAGGAGCTGACAGACTACGGCAGGGACATCCCCTATGACAAGATAGAGACAGCCATCTGGTGGGAACCATCAGGCTTCACATACTTCTTCAAAGGAGACTGGTAAGGAAGGGACTCTCCCAGTTATCTGTGAATTGTTGCCCTTTTCCATGTTGACCGAAGGAGTTTCCATCATGCGTTCACTACTGTAAATTGTCTTCTATTTTTTGGGGGCTACGGAATATGTTTTTGCACGATTACGATCACATCATCTCTTGGCGTGTGCTGACTGCTTTTTTTGGGGGGGCTTAGAAGACACATACACCCTGAGTTCTACATTAATGCCTGATTTAACATGCATGCTGTATAGGGGTTTAACATACTGTTATTCTCTCCCTCTCGTCTCTAGGTACTGGCGCTTTAACGAACAGTCCCGTGCGGTAGACAAGGACTACCCCAAGCCAATCAGTGTGTGGGGCTCTGCGGTCCCGTCCTCTCCCAAGGGGGCTTTCCTCAGCGATGATGGAGGTGAGAGAGGCGAGAGGGGGGCCAAGAGAATGCCAGTAATGAACACTCTAAACAAAGGAGAAGGGTGGGTCTGGTCAATCAGAGAGAGAGCGAGAGGGGGAGAGAGGGATGGAGAGAAAGAGAGCTTAGTGTAGGGTTGATGAGCTGAGTAGGGGGAAAAAGTGACATTAATTTGAAAGGATGAAGAAAAATAAGGTGTTTTTTTTGCTGCCTTTCTTTTCCCCAGAACCGTACTGTGTTTACTGCCTCAATCAATGCCGTGGATAAGTATTTGATTATCATAATAGTGTATTTAGTACTCAACATGCTGCCCCTGTCTTCCCCTCCCAGCTTATACATATTTCTACAAGGGATCCAAATACTGGAAGTTTGACAACCACAGGATGAAGAGTGAGCCGGGCTACCCTAAATCCATCCTGAGGGACTTCATGGGCTGCAGTGTGGACCTGGACCCAGACAGAGACAGGGATACCGACGCAGGCCGCAAGGTCCCCGAAGTGGATCGCCCGCCCTTCAACCCTGACGCAGGCCGGGACAAGGAGAAGGACAAGGAGCGGGACAAGGACCAGGACCGTACCAATGATGTAGACTATAAGGACGAGAGAGAAGAGGAGACCAACGAGGTGGACGTGGTGCTGAAGATCGACGAGAGTGAGACGCGCACTATGAACATCATCATGGTGACAGTACCCCTGGTCCTGGTGCTGTGCATCCTGGGACTGATCTACGCCATCATCAACACACTGAAGAGGAAAGGAACTCCCAAACTTCTGGTCCACTGCAAACGCTCCATGCAGGACTGGGTGTGACCTCTGACCCACTTAATGACCCCCCCCCCCCCCCCCACAACCTGAACCCTACCCTCATACCTCTATCTCTATCTTCTCATCCAAAACATGGTAGTAGAGACATACGTGCAAATACATACACACACATGACGCACGCGCACACACACGCACGCACGCACACACACACACACACACACACACACACAGCAAACATAAACACATACACCTAACTCGTTCCCCTCCCATGGTGCTCTACCCAATGAGTTGACTGTAGTCTATTTATATCAGAAAGTTTGCACATTGTTTTTTGTTTTTGTTTGGTTCATATTGTGTGTGTGTGAGTCTTTTTTTCTAAACCAGGAAGTGTCTGCATTATTCTCTCTCTCTCTCTGCCCGTTACAGTGGGTTTCTCTGAGATAACTTCCATCTGGTTCTTGGATTAGCCTTTGAAAGGAAAACAGAGACTTAACAGAGCGATAGAGAGAGAGACTGCAGCACAGAATGAAGGGAGTGAAGGAGGTTTGATTCTGTGAAAAGCAGAGAGCCCCCCCCCCCCATCCCTCTCCCACTCCTCCCTCCCACCTCCTCCTCCCTCAGGACTCCTACAGCTGAAGCAGGCCTACTGCACGTCAGGTATCAACAGGAGAGAGATCAGTGTAAATAGTGTCACTTTTTGAACTGCAACTCACCCAATGCCTTTTGTCACTACACCTTCCATGTTGAACAGCCACTAACTGAACTTTTGGTTTTCTCATCTGTTTTTAATTCAAGGGCACCATGGATGATATTGGAAATCTTGTCCATACTTTATAGACAACTTTCACAAACGTTTGGCTCATTCAACCAAACATGGTCCCGTGGTGCCTTTTTTTAATTTCTAACCTTGTTTCGGTCCTATTAACCGTGGTAATGAGAGTTTGAGTTGTTATGATTAGGGAAGGGTTGGAAAAGAAAGGTGCTTCTTTCCTATTTTTTTTTATTTTTTTAAGACAAAGGCAATTCACTGTGAAATGCCTCTGTGTGGGACTTGGAGGAGCAGTTGAGGTGCTGAGGTAGGAGAGAGACAGGGGGTATTGAACGAATATCCACTGGGCATAAACAAATTGAATCAATGTTGTTTTCACATCATTTCAATGTGAGGATGTTGAATCAAGGTGGGAAAATGATTGGATTTGCAAAAAGTCACCACGTAAGGGAAACAAATTTTTCCACCAAACTTTTAACCTAAATCCAACCCAGCTAGCACATTTGGTTCCTTGGAGGTTGTGGGAACAGACGTTTTTGGTTATCCATTGGTTCTGGGAAAGAAGCCAAACATTTCCTGAATAGTAAAACGGAATGTCTTTTAAACGTTCTGAGAATGGAAGTGAACATTTTGCCTGTTCTGGGAACGTTCATTTGTAGGTTGCAGGGAGGTTGTGAGAACGTTTTACTATGGTTCCCTGAAAGTTTTCCTGTGAGGTTTTATTAATGTTCTAAGGTGGAAATAGTAGGTTATTTGAAGGTAATTAAATAAAGTTCTGGGAATAAGACTTTTAATACTACTGCTATCTTAGGTTAACTGTTTTGAACTCCATGTACAGATAGGACACATGGAAATTCACCTTCTTAGGAACTTATGATATTCTACTCTCTCTCCATGGACTTATAGGTCCATTGATGCTGAGAACGGAATGTATGTTTTTAAATAACATTCTTAGAACGTTCTTTGAACGTTACTAATGTTTTATTGTGGGATTTTATGGAACCTTTTATTCATGTTTCTGAGAAGATTACTTTAAATAGAAATTTGAGGAAACCTGCAGAAAACTTTATGCTGAAGTACTGAAATTCCCACGGAAGAACGTTGTTTCTTAACGTTCTCTGGACGTTCTGAGAACATAGCTTTCAATAGAACCATGAGAAAACCTGTCGAAAAAGTTATTCTGAAGTACCGAAATTCCCACAGAAGAACTTTGTTTCTTAACGTTCTCTGAACAATTGGAGAACATTACTTTAAATAGAACCATGATGAAACCCATAGGAAACAGTACTGACATTCCAACCTAAGAAATATAAGGTTCTCAGAACTTTATGAGCTAGCTGGGTACCCTGCACCATTCCCAGAACATTTTGGGAAGGTTTTATGCAAAATAACCAGAGGACAACCACGCTCTCACCAAGCTCAAAGAAATGTGATTCTCAGAACATTATGTGCTAGCTGGGAATGACATGCTGAAATGTTTTGTTGATTTCATGTTGAATTGAAGTTAGTTGACAACTCAACCAAAATATAAATCAAACTAGAGTTTGAAATAACGTCTGTGCCCAGTAGGTAAGAGATTGACTGACACTTTTCATCTGAGAAATACTTGGAACCAGCGATACTTCAGCCTCCTGAAATGTTTTAATAAATATAATTCAAGTAATGCACCACACAATGAGCCCTCTCTCTGTAATACCCTACTCCCCTAGATTTAAATAGATTGGAGGGCTTTCTCTCTCTCTCTCTCTCTCTCTCTATCTCTCTCTCTCTCGCTCTGAGCTTGGTCTAGAGAAGTATTCCTCTGAACATACTCAGAAAATGTCAGCACATCCTCTCATTTAAAATAGCAGGTGTTTTAAAATATTGTTAACCTCCAGCCTATAATCTTAGGCCTTCTCTGGACCAAAGCAGGCTTCTTTTCATTTTCTGAGAGGTCCAAACGGAGAGACAGACTTTACCAGAGAGGGAGAAGGGGAACGAGAGAGGGCGTGAGAGGCTAGAAATCTACATAGGGAGTTCAAAGACAGAAACCTTATCTGTTAAGTGTTTGGGAAGTCTTACAGTCTGTTCCTGGATTGTTTTACCCAGATGTTGGTGATTGTTGGAGGGGGTTGGGGAGGCTGCAAGGCAGGCTGAGTGAGAGACCAGAGGTCCATTCCTACAGCTGAGTAAGGCAGTAGGGGGAGTGAGGGAGAGGAGCTCACTGCGGGGCTCTTCCTGTAAGGATTATTATTGGCACTGTATCCCGTGACCCACATTCACTAGCTCCAGAGAAGGAACTGTGGAGTCTATTCTCTGATACCAAAGGGAAATAGTAGCACGCAGTGTATGTAAACTTCTTTATTTCTCACATTGTTATGTATTCCCTATGCTCTTGTCTTCGACCACAAAGGCGCATGTACAGTATGCATACGTCTGGTAGATTTACTAGCAGCCCAAAAGATACTGAGAAAGGATTTGCTGTAAGGTAGAGATAAGTCATTTCCCTACACTCAGATACCTGGCAGCTTTCACTGTTTACCATCCGTCAAACAGTAGTTGTGATGAACATGTTTGTCTGGGGCATCGACGGGGGTGGGGTAGGTGCACTGAGGATGCGTGAGATGCTTCAATAATACCACTGAGATGGGGGAAGGCCAGTTAAAAGGGCTATTATAAATATTATTGACAGCGGAGAGGAATCACTGTCATGAGAGGTCCTGCGTGTGTCAGTGATGGATCCCCGCTCGATGGGGTTGCTAGGAGACCGCCTCTGCCCATTGCCCTCTCATTGTGCTGCGAGGTTGAGAGGGGACTTAATCAGAGGTAAAAGCCTTCCCTCTCTCTTCTCCCCCCTGACTACCCCACCCGTCCCCATCCACCCACCCATCCTGTCCAAATCAATGGAAAAATCACCATCAGCAGGCCTAGAAGGTATCTGGACAAACTCAAAAAATGCTCACTCATTGTCTGAGACCCAGTCCATGCCTTACTTGCTCTCTCTTTATCTGGGATAGCTAGTGTCTTTGTGCCTGTATGGAGTAGACTATCACTGCGAGTCCCAGACCTTTGTGGCTGTTTGTGTTCCTAGTATGTCTGTCTCTTAGTGTGGATTTAGTTTCCAACTGTTTCTCGGTGTGTCTGAGACGTCTCCCCAATAAGACACTGTAGTCCCCAACGATGCCTGCCGTAGAACTAGCTCAAGCAGATGCAACGGAAATGTGGGAAATTTCACAAAGAAACTGCCTGCTTGAAGGCAACTAGAGCCTTTATAAGAGCACTCTGGGATTGAGTCCAAGACTGCTTTGTTTTTTTCCTTTTTTCTTTTGTTTTCCATGAGAATTGTTTGGAACACTACAGCAATGAAAAATACAGTTAAGAAAAATACAGCAATGAAAAATACAGCAATGAAAAATACAGTTATGAAATATTATGTCAGGGATTGATTGAGGTATCAACACCCTCTGTGTATGTGTTTGGTGTGAGTTTTTTCGAGTGCTATTACTCTGTAGTCGCCTCTAGTACCTTTACTCTAGCCTTACAGTATCACTACTTGCTCTCTCTCTCTCTGTTCAACACCACTCTACTCTTCTGCGCTCGTCTGGTCTTCTCTGCAGCCCGTCTAGGCCCTGCCTTGGCCCCAGGGGGACTGTAACAATGGTCTCTCTCACAAAGTGCAGCATTGTCCTCCATGCTGTCATTGCTCCGGCCCAGCAGGAAGGCAGGCTGAGCCCTAGGCCAGGATCCGGATGCTTCCTTCCTCCCACAATCCCACTCTGTCCCTCCCCGCAGCT
This sequence comes from Oncorhynchus mykiss, assembly GCF_057628025.1. Lineage (NCBI taxonomy): Eukaryota > Metazoa > Chordata > Actinopteri > Salmoniformes > Salmonidae > Oncorhynchus > Oncorhynchus mykiss. Next base: position 58,074,795 of record NC_143027.1, on the reverse strand, counting down.
CTGTCATGGCCAGGGAGGGAGCAGAGCAGCCAAGGCGGTCTGATGTTTTGTATCCAAGATAGAGAGGAACCCAGCAGACTATGTTGGTTCTATATATTCCGTTAGTTGTTGTTTGTGGCCAGTGCATTTCACAGGCATCCTGTACAGTTGCTTCATATTGTGTCTAACGGTTAACCACTAGCTTGACAAAATGGTTTTGTTATTCATTGCAATCAACAACCACACAGGATGCCAGACTGCTCTTTGTGGAGAAAAAGAGAGATCTGTTAGAAAGATGACACGATGTCAAGAGAAAGGGGTTCATTTTGATCCCTGCGTTCGATGTCTCAATCCTCTGTTTGATGTCTGTCAAGATCCAGAGGTTGGCGGGGGAAATGATCATTGCACTTCAGTTGAGTCGTCGAAGTCTCGACTCTAGACACACACTCAGTGGGTGTGCATCCCTATCCCAGAGTGCATCTCACCTTACTCACTCAGCTGAGCTTGAACAACTGAAACCACACGCTATTAACTCTCAACTGACTTACGGTAGACTGCTCCTCCCAGGTCCTTGGAAAACCAGGCAACTAAAAGCCTACTAGGCGCAGCGTTACATCTCACAAATGTTTTAAAAACGTTACAGCAATGTTGCGTGAAAGTTACTACCCGGGTAATGCTTCAGTGAGTAGTTTTTTTTATTTTTTTAAACCTCACCACGCCTATTAACATTGATGGGATGAAAATAAAGTTAATTTGTCTGTGATTATCATGATTATTTTGAATATTCATTCAGTTTGTTTAATTATGTGCCGTTTTTTTCTCCGAATTCTTCTTTCAACTTCGTAGGATTTCTTTTTTTGTACTTTGAATAACATTCCGTGTGTGTTTGTATTTTGTTTTGCTGTAGAACGTGAAGGTTTTATACATTTGCGGTGTGTGTTCACCTCCTGTTGAGTGTGTTAACGATCCATGCTGGACATGTACACAATAAAACGCTCTGAAAAACAAAGAAGTCGAGTATCCCAATGACCTATTCATGATGTGACTTGGCACTCCACCAATACAGAAGCTGTGGGATCATGATCTATTGTGTCCGCCATAATGTCAAATTCCCAAAATGAGGACTTCAGTAAACAAACAAACTGTATTCTGACAATGGTCCCACCCCTTCTTCAAACGGTCCCTGAGCTAAGATCGCGGTCCGTGACCAGGGCCCAGGAAACATGGACCATGGGAAAATGGGAGGGAGATTTGGCAGCAACAGCCCATATACTACAGCGGTGAGAGGAAGCAAGTACAGTCGTTTGGTCAGAGCCAGTGTCTTTCTATACAGTAGTAACCTATATCCAAATCATGACACAGAAAATATACTGTAGATTCACAATCCTGTTCACTTAGATATCTATATTCAAATGTTTACAGCGAATAAATGACTAAGTAGGCAGTTTTAATTACATGTGACAGTGCAAGATAACAAACCATAGGTCTATAAGGAACGCATTAGTGGTACCGTCGCAAAATGGCTACATATTGTGGCCTAATGCAACAGACCTCTTTGTAGCTCCGCTAATGCATTCCTCGTAAGCCTTGTCAGGGCTTTGAACCTGCTGAGCTCTAATCGTTTCCCGACCTCTACCTAGAATTGAGACCTGGCCTTGGCGTTGTTAAATTAGCTTTACTTATACTGGCTGCTCCCCTGAGCAGTGGACTAATTATTACCAGCAATACCTAACCACAGCTTGAAACAAACCCTGTTATTAACCTCGCATACACACCTGTTAGGCCTACATGCCACCTGTTACTGTGCTATTGTACCCATGATATATACAAGCAGTAAGTTCATACCTAATATTCTGAAAAGAATTGCAAATGGTATATCCTTACCCTGTCCCCTTAACCACACTTTCTATTTCTTCATGTCTGTCTTTGTCTAACTGTATGGAAGCCCGTATCCTGCCACCAAGGAAATCAAATCTGACTACGAGTTACGAGACAGTAAGTCATAATTATGAGATAGTAAGTCCTACTAATGAGATACTAAGTCAGAATTATTAGATAGTAAGTCGTTGTCACATAAATCACACATTGTGTGTGTGTGTGTGTGTGTGTGTGTGTGTGTGTGTGTGTGTGTGTGTGTGTGTGTGTGTGTGTGTGTGTGTGTGTGTGTGTGAGAGAGAGAGAAAGAGAGAAAGAGAGAGAGTTTGTGGTGGTATTGTTCCATATGGATGGATTGGAGAGTTTTGTTGATGTGAGTTGGTGCCCGTTTGATGACATCTGGTTGACAACCGATTTATTTCATTGATTAATTCAATTCATTAAAGGGGCATTCTGGGATTGGTACATACATTTTTATTTTATTTTTACTTTTAAATGATTCATATGTAGCCATTGATTCTTTAAGAATACAACTTAGAAATGCCCCATGAGCAACGGCCTTAACCCATCAGAACCCAAAATATATGCTTTTTTACTCCATTGTTTTTAAACAATGTAATTTTAGACAAACATTGTATAGCTTCAACACGTGGTAAAACTGCCATTTTGATGTCATGGATGGTCAGTCCTTGCATCCAGTTCCTGCGTCTATGAATTTGAGAGCGGTTACATTTCTTCTGCCCCACTCTTCAGCTGTTTACCAAACTAAGTGGCGTTGAGGACACTTTTTTTATTGTTTGAATCCCAGATTACCCCTTTAAATAGTGTCGACCTGCAGGGCTATTCAATATCCCATGATCCAGACTTACTATCCCATAATAATGACTTACTATCTCATTTCTCCGAGTCAGAATTTGGAGGGTGACTGGACTGGGCCGACCCTCTTAGTGTTAAAAAGTGAGGTAATGGTGTCATATGCAGAACATCTGGTGTAGCATAATATGTTTGGGCACTTGGCAAAAACAAAGTAAAGGGAGAAATGTCTCAATTCATAGCAGGACCCACCCATTACTCATTAGCTACACATGCATATGGAGTGTGTGTTAGACTTTGAGCAAACAGACTGCACATATGGAATGGGAACCTTAGATGTGTTTTGATCAGTTTGTGGCCTAAACGACAGCTCAATACACTTTCTCTGTAGTCCTATTTGCTTATGTCTAGATTGCTTGGATGAATATGGGTAAATCGAGGGAAATTCACTGTGTTTAATGTGCTGAAATGTGTGTCCCTCTTGGCTTTTTAGGCATCGTGACTTTGCAAGCTGTGACATCTGGCCCATGCTTGCTCATGATTAGACTCCACCTGCTTCAGGGCAGTGAGGTGATTGTTACCTTGTAAACAGCGTCTGCGTCTCAGTGGGGCACCAGCTCTGTTTCTGCTGGCATGGCCCGCACCACGCTCAGCACCACGGTTACTCAAGTCCCCCTGGCTCAACATGCAGGCATGCACGAAGGTCTGCACGCATAGGAGAGAAACATGACTCGAAGGGTTCAAGCGAGGGTGATGAATGTTGATTGTAGTCATGGTGGCCACCAGTGATCCTCAGTACATCTGTAGCGTTTCCCTCATCAGAGACGTATTGTCCCCCACGCTTGTGTGTTCGTATACAGTCCAGGGTCAGAGGAAGTGGCTCCATTACGGTCACATGATCCATCCGGGTCTCTTTTTTTTCCTGAGAGAAAGTTCTGCCCATGGACTCAAGAGAGACACGGACCTCACAACTGTATTGGAAGTTCGCAGTTAGCGACTGTAGCATGTTTCACATTACACAGATTGTGTTTCCCCAATATTACCACGATATACCACATTTTTTACGAAGTCCCAGATGAACTGGAAGGCCGCACGAACGTTGTCATCTGTCAGAGTAATTTAGTGTTTACACCGTTTAAAGTACAAAGGGGTCCGGTTGAGGAAATACGTGGTAGACCTGATGTGTTGGTTTTATGATGTAGACTCCTTCTCCTCTGTGTAGTTAAACCCTATACATCCCTGTTCAATTTGAGGTCTATGTTTAGGAGAGAGGAGGTAAGTCTTCCCCCCTCAGAACCCCATGTCACATTATACACAAGCCTCACAACCCTACCTCAGGGATCAGCCTGGAACACGAAGGGCAACAGACCAAGCGTCTATTAAACACACACCCTCTGATAGTGGAACCTGTAACACTGTGTGTGTGTGTGTGTGTGTGTGTGTGTGTGTGTGTGTGTGTGTGTGTGTGTGTGTGTGTGTGTGTGTGTGTGTGTGTGTGTGTGTGTGTGTGTGTGGTTATGTGCATGCTTGTGTAGTTATGTGGGTGGGTGTGTGTGTTTAGTTATTGTGCAAACGCATGTGTGTGATACACTCAGTTAGCCTGTATATAGAACAGGTGTGTGTTGGGCCCCTGGGTGATTGAGTGAGCAGAACCAGACCGTGGTCTGACTGATGCCAAACCCGTTACGGTACTAAGGAGGAAAGGCTATACAATGACATGGTGTGATTGAGTTAAAGAGGAGAGCACCATGAGGGAATCTTACTGCTCACGTCATAAGGTGGCAAACACACAGCCTCTCCGTAAAGAAGCTATCACAATGTGCATGCGACTGGACCAGGGAAGTAATGGCGCATTTAGTGTTGTGAAGATTGCTTGGTGACCCGTCAAAACAATGGCCGAGCCACAAAATGCCATTGGGTTTAGTAAAATGGGCATTTGCGGAGAAAATAATCCATTTGTTTTGTAGTTCATCTTGGCAACTGATGTTGTTTAATGCCTTAGTATAGGGGACCATGGCAACAGATTCCACACTTGCTCATATGCCAGTCACCATGTCCATGACAAACGCCTTTACTGCTGCAACTGTCTTTGTTTATCTCGCTCTCTGTCTCTTTGTCTATCTGTTTCTGTCTGTATCTCTCTCTCTCTCTCTCTCTCTCTCTCTCTCTCTCTCCCCCCATCTCCCTCTATCGCTCTCTCTCTCTCTCTCTCTCCCCATCTCCCTCTATCGCTCTCTCTCTCTCGCTCTCTCTCTCTCTCTCTCCGAGGTGAAGCAGAAAACAACAGACAACATCCTAAGCAGATAACTTTGACAGGTGCGTGCTCGCTTCTCTCCGTGTGTGTGTTTGTGAGAGGGTTAGCACTAGACCTGTGTGTTTACGGAGAGTCACTCCACAGACTCAGCAGCAGCAGCAGCAGCACACTGTCGGTTCGGTGCCTGGAGAGGAGATTAGTCAGACCTTCCCTGTCCGTGATGTCTGGTGATCCTGCTGCAGCTGCTTGGGCACCAGCCCTGGGGAACCCGAGCGGGGAAGCGCACACTGCCCAGAGAGAGGCTACATTTGTGGGTCTCCCAAGAAGGGGGAGCCCTGAGAATGTGGTGCTCTGTAGATGGTGTCATTATTTCCCAACCCAGATGAGGTAAGGTGCAGAGGGCCTCATATAAAGTACACAGAGAGAGAGAGAGAGAGATGCACATGCCAAACAGAGACTCACGTCCCGGGCTTTGTTTACAATGGCTGCACGCTCAAAGCAATGAAGGCAATTGTGGTTTCAGCGCTGTCAGGGGCTTTTCAATGCCTGCCACGCTCTCATTTCATGTCAGCATCCACTTCTCTCTTCATCTCCTCAGTGTTCCTCCCTATCTCTCCCCGCCGTTTGCCCTTCTGCCACGCTCCTTCCCTCCCTCCCTCTACATTGCATCTCATCTGTTCCTTTAGAGCCCCTCATCTGATACCTGATACCTCTGTGACCCACGGGACAGCACTGGGCACGCATGCCCCTGCCTTCACCCAGCTGGCTCTTTTAAAATGGCGCCATTGAAGTCAGCAGTCAGGTAGTAAAGGTCTGCAGCTGAGGGCCACCATACACCCTCAGAAGAATCCAGTCCCCTCAGATCGGATCCCGATGGGACACAGTCAAATGTATTGTGGAGGAGGAGTACCACAGATGGAGAGGAGGAGGAAGAGTAATGTAGAGACTATCCCTCTTTACCTCAAAAGTCATTTCATTTATGCCATGCAGATGCATTGTCACTCTTCCCCCTCCCTTCCTCTCCTTGGTTTTAATTAGAAGTCATCCCCCCCCCACCCCCCCGACTGTGCCATGAGATCTGTATCTGGAAGGTAGGACGGTTACTCTGTCTGAGTGGGCGGGGATCCCATCTGCGGAACGTGTTAATACGGACAGAACGTGGATAAACTAAGGCAGTGTATAATTACTATTGACTGGCCATAATCTCGATTGACTGGCATCGAAGGGAATTAGAAGGATGGATTCGGTGTGTATAGACAAGTATCCAAGACTGCTCCCCACAAGAAAAGAGGAGTTCGGGTATCTTTCGCAGCAGCACTCCTCAAAAAGCACCATATCAGCAGAGAGATGGAGGGGATTAGAGGGAGGGAGAGAGAGAGAGGTCGGACGAAAGGTCTTTGGAAGGTCAGATAAGCCAGACAAATGACAGAGTTGCACCATATCTCCCCGATAGGCTGGCGTGGGAAGGGAGGAGAGAAGAGTGGAAGACTGATGGAGATCGTAGAACTGCTGGGTCTACTTCAGCACGGCGGTACTGAGAACCTCATGGGGGAATGGTGGTGGAAGTGAGAGCAGCCCTGAGTGAATCTGCACAATAATGTGTCACACATGGTGTTGTGGCTAGAACCGAAATGAGAGACAAACAGGGCAGAAGATGGAGAGAGAGAGAGAGAGAGAGAGAGAGAGAGAGAGAGAGAGAGAGAGAGAGAGAGAGAGAGAGAGAGAGAGAGAGAGAGAGAGAGAGAGAGAGAGAGAGAGAGAGAATGCGTGCTTGAGGACAGTTAAATGACATTCCCCTGGGAGAGCACGGTGCCATCTTTGGCACCTCTCTGCCCGTCACTCTCCCGTCTGATTCCCCTGCCTTGCGGGCTGGCTTGGTATGTGTTGATTGTGTTGTTGTGTGCCACTCTGGAATGCAAACAGATAGCTACCTCCCCCCGTCCCTCCCCCTCCCCGCCACAGGAGACAGCCAGGGCAGATTTATAGACCTATTTATTCTATCCACTCTGCTTAATCCACTCTTGTCATGCACCCTTTGAGCTAGGTGGAGATATAAACCCACTCAAGGATACAACACACCGTGCACTGCATTCCCTGCTAAGTACAGGTTAGTTTGGGCCAGGTTGGGTTTCTTTGAAATATCAGGGACACGCAAACCTGTCCTGGCTGTGTGTACTGGACGTGCCCTGTTGGGGGGGGGGGGGGGGGGGGGGGGGGGGGCTCTCTGAGGCTACGCTGAGTCTCTATCTGTCCTAATAGGACTATCTAACCTATCTGTCACCATGACAGTGAGAGCAGACCAGCTCTACTTTGGCAGGATGACTGGTGCCCTGTTCAGTGTCAGATAGGACAGAATCCCTGGCACTGACCTCTGACAACCTAAAGGTGTTAGGCGCTCTGGCCCCATGGACTGGACCACACAGAGACCCCCCCCCCCCACACACACACACATCCCTTATATCTGTGTGTTGGTGGACTTTCCCTCTCACTGGAACAGGAATATGGATCATGCCTTTGGAATGGGCACTCCCAGGCACCCCTCTGTCTCTCCGCTCTGTAGTCCAGGAGACATGCCATGGATTCCTCACTAAGGCTTTCTATGACAAGTTCTGGGAAACGCTCGGGAGATCCCGCCAGGAGACTGTCTCTTAGTTCAAAGGGTAATCTGTAGTTCAAACAACGACCAAGCAGACACACAGCCAGCTTTTTTTTTGGTAAGCAGCTGAGGAATGGGGCTGGAGAAGTGCAATCACTCTCCAATTCATAAACAGAGCTATGGATACAAGGACTGACCATTCACGGGATCAAAATAATTGTTTTAACCATGTTTCCAGGGTATATAGTGTTTGTTTACATTTACATTGTTTCCAAACATCGGAGTAAAATAAACGTACATTTTGAGTTCTGACGGGGTAGAACAGTCGATCTTAGCTCATGAGACATTACATAAGTTATATTCTTCAAGAATCAATGGGTAAATTCAAAATGGCTCTAGCGATCATAGATTGCCCCTTCGAAGGACTGACATACAAGCCGGGCATGCACAGGTCCAAATGGACTCTGAATAAACTGTATGGAAGCGCTCAACCACATGTAAACAACATGTAAGGTCAGAGTATGTAGTAATAGAGTTTGCGTTTGTATGTATCCTGCCTTGTTTTTCCCTTGATTGTCTCATCCAACAGTTCTACATTACAGCTGTCACACAGTGATACAGGGATGTGCTAAAGTGAGTACGGTCACATGCACACAATAATATGATCATTGTGAATAGTCAGAGGAATGTAATAGTCTGATTTCAACGTTTACATGCTTTGCAAGAAGAACGATTTTGCTAATAATCCTGTTTACATGGACCATCTGATTGGACGTTGATACATGCAGAAAATAGCCAATCAAAATAAACGTTCTACCACAGCGGCCATGTTATTTTTCGTGAAGCCTGTTTGAGTTCGGACATGTAAAGTTTGTATGTGAAAACAATTTCCAAGGTGAATACTTTGTTTGTGCTAGCACATTCGCAGATCAAATACACCTCTACAACTCTGACTAAGGCGTTTACAAGTCCTAATGATTCATAAGTTTGCTCAGGAAACCAGGTGTTTTAATCGGCGTGTACGTACTTTATGACAGTACGTCGTGTGCGCCGGGTTAAGATAACCAGAGTGAGGTGTTTGAATGAATAATGCCATACTCGGCCTAATGCCATAATCAGCTGAATGTCAAATTATTCGTGTGCATGTAAATGTACTCACTGAGCACGCAACTTGCTACTATGAGCTCATGAAATCATACCTCCAGGAGGAAGTTGACTCAGCCTCTGTGTCTTTAAGACATCTGGTGCATTAAAAACGTGTAACTGCTACCCACACTCCCGGACTGTCACCTGACCACTCAACTGACCTGGAGCCCCACACACGCACTCACCCACGCACACTCACCAGGCCTGGTCTTCATCACTGTGCCTCTCCCAGGATGACCACACACCCAGTTTAAGACCAGGGTCAGGTTGCAAGACAGACAGATATGCCCCTTCACCCCCTTTTGTTCTGAATGTCTGGTCAGTCATTCGTCCCGGAGATGTCAACAGGTGCTCGCATCAAAAAGCTCTTCATAATAGCCTCCGTCCATCGTGTTTGATGTAAAAATGTAACCCGTATCTGCTGGCTTTAACAACTGTTCCCCTCCCGTATATGTTCTGTTATCTGTGTCGTTTGTCCAGAGTTAAGATATGGTGGGAGTGAGGCTGATAATCTGTCAGAGGCCCTGGTCCGTCTACGTGTCTTCTAAACCCGCCTAACCTCCAGGTCACCCCGTGTCTGCCTGCCTGCCGCTTCGTATTCACAGGGATGTAGACGCAGCACTCTCACAGCCGCCGTGACTCTATAATCAGGCCCCCCCTACCCCCTCACCCGCCTGCCTCCGGCAGATCTGCTTCTCTGAGCCAAAGGAATTGGCCACATCTGCCATAACCTCAACCTGCAGCAGTAGACATAGAGCTTTTAATAAAGACGCACTACCCCCCCCTCCCCTCCCCACACACACACACACACACACACACATACACACACCCCGCCAGCCAGCATCTATCTAATGCTCAGTAGATACACCGAGCGGTGATCAGACACACACACGTTCCTCATATCCGCCTGTCTAAAGCCAGACAATCAGACAGACACCCCCTCTCCGCCCCACCCTGCCGCCAGCATCCCTGTCTGCACTGTGTTCTCCTATAAAACTGTCAAGCGTGCGCTGAACCAGCAGAGCCAGACAATGTGATACTCCCAGCGCAGGAGACTTCCAAAAACATTGAGGAGACAGTGAGGACAGGCGCCCACAAACAAGTACACACGCATAGGTATACGGATAAACACACACATGGGACACATGGAGGAGGACTAGACTACAGTAACCCCTCCATTAGATGCCTTGTTAACCCCGGGTAATTTGGTATAATTTAGCACTGGGTGGGGGAGTGCTTCAGTCCCGCTGACTGCTGGCTCCGTCAAGTTCAAACTCCCACTTAATGTGAGTCCACCAGAAGGTCAGCCAACACGGCTGGCACAGTGCATTGTGGGAGCTGGGCCAGAACGTCTAATTCTCTCAGTCCTAATATCACATGGTCTGTTAAACGAATTCAGTTAATATGAACACATGCAGGGTTACTGTATGCAAATACATACACCAACGCAGTATCACGTATAAACATTTGCTGCATGGGAAAACTTCTTCTTTACAGAACCTATTCATCCAGTCCTGCTAACATCCGAGGGTAGAGTACATTGTATGACTGTGAGAACTTGGGCTAGAGATGTGGTCGAAAGGGTACATGACTGTGGGCCTACAGTAAGTGGATACAATAGCCTTCCTGTCTCTAAGCCTCTGTCTCCTACATCCACCAGGCAAGGTCTCTAATGATTGGCTGGCCAGTGATCCCGATAGCGGTCTATAATGCATGAGGTAATTTACATCTGCCAAAAAGAGCAAAGTATTGACCTGTACTGCACTTTTGTGCACAGTGAAAGGGGAAAACCTTAGAGTTAGGTCACCCCCAATCTCATAATTACAGCAGGACTTTTCCCCAAGTCTCTCTGGGCTCTCGGCTCCATTGTTTGGTGTCCCCGGTGCAGCCACTGTGGTTAGGGTTTTGGGCAGGTTATTACTGTAACCTATGATGTCATCCACCACATTGAGGGGCAAGGGCTCATGGGGGAAGTTGAAGTGAATACAGGACCAAAACAGGGACCGTGATAGAAGACTAGGCACCAGAAAATGACCTCAAAGGACCAGCACAACAAATAATGACGCCATTCCATGGCACCAACAGGTCCCATGGCAGTGGTGCTACACCATGCAGCAAGAGCTATACCATATCCCAGCCAACTGTACCCTCCCTGAGAGCTGTGCCCATGCATAGTCAGAGTTCATTAAGGCAATCCCAGCAGGGGAAATTATTTAGCTTAATTTCTCTAATCCTTGTTAGCAGGAAATGAGTCCGTGTCACCACGGAGACCAGGGACAGAGTGTCGGGGGGGGGGGGGGTAATGTCAGAATCACTGGAACACAGGCACACACACGACGCACCAGCACACATCTGGTTATAGTGGAAACGGAGCAGAGTGCGCTGACTAAACTGAACTCTGTCACACTCATTAAATTTAACCTCATCATCAATGTTGCTATGATAGTTGTCCTTATTATAATTTGACCACAATACACTGAGGATCGGGCAACTACGTCAAACGGAACGGAAGAGCTCTGGGTAACAGACAGTCTATGACTGAAATACTGGCAGTGCTGATGCTCCTCTCTGTCATCTGTGAGCTGTCTTCCTCTTCCGGGACCTCTCTTTCCTCCTCGGCCACCTCTCTTCCCCTCCCCCTCCCCCTTGCCCAGCGTGGCTTATGCTTCCTGCAGTTATTCTCAAACCCCTCCTTCCTTAGATCCGGCAATCTGGAGGAGACGACGAGAAGCAGAAGACATTCATATTCCTTTTCAAATCCCTCAATTATGTAAATTACAGCATACAAAAAAAATCTGCACAAAGCTGGCTCTCTAAACATGCCTTTGATTACAGTGGCTAGAATCTGTTGTTGTCTCCAGTAAACAAATGAGTTCAGCAATTACGCCTGTTAGGGGGCCTACGCTGAGGAAAATTCATTTATATAGCTGCCACCTGTATTGCCAGTACAGAATCAGTAGAGTTCAGATAAAGGTCAAGTCGAGGCCAGCATTCTCCCTTCATCTAGTGTAAATTAATACTTTTGTATGTAATCATGATAGCTCCTCTCGGGTCACTTTGATGGGAATTGATCAATGCAGTGGTGGCGGTCACTGCCCAGTGAACCCCCATCATTGTTTGTGACCTTGCGTTTCAAGGTAATGGGCATTTCCCGATACTGATCAATAAGTCAACGGGGTCCTGTGACATTATATCTGTCACTAGACTAGCGGTGGCGTCACACTGACCCTCTCCAATGACATAGGGAGAAGGACTGTAGTGGCATGGATGTCACGCTCTCACATGTGGTCTGGACACACACTGCACAGTATGCGGCATAGTAATTCAACACGGACAGCTTAACCACTGAAAACAACAGAGTCGCCTCAGACTGGCGCAGTGTGTTTGTTTGTGTCAGGGGTCAATTGCAGGGGAACAAAATGACGTACAGTAGATCTAAATGGGAACGGGAGGCGGCATGGTACCACAACAACAAAAAAACATGATCACGGAACAGCAATCAAATGTAAGGACGGTTCCACCACCTACGAAATCCAAATCTAAGCCAGGTACGTGCGTTGTTGAGTGGAGCTTTGACGCACCTCAGTGGAAAGGGGAGTGAATGTGGTCTTGCCTGTCTGCTGTGAGGGGGGGGGGTCGCTGACATAGCGCGCTAGTGATTGATTGGGTGGGAGGATTGGTTGGGAGGGATTAAAGTGTGGTTAATATCAATGGAATTCACCAGTTTGTCTCTATGAGGAGGCGTTTAAAAACAAAAACAAAATTTATCCCCCACACCACAATGACCATGTTTGTCCCACTCAGACAGCACTGGGCTAAAGAGCACCAGACGTGATTGATGAGAGTCTCCAGTCCCCGGGGCCTGTTTGTAAATACAGTCATCTGAGTGCCACGGCATGAGCATGACATCACCCAGTCTCAATGATCCAACGAGAGGGAGGGAGAGGAGAGGAGAGGAGAGATGATGGGGATGAATTTCCTATGGGCTTGTATTTCACGCTGTTTGATTGGTAGGGCTGGAATCTGCCTTGTCATGAAAGGTCTCTCATTTACCTTTCAGACCAAATGCATTGTGCTGGAATTCAGGTTGGTATTTTTGAAAGTTGTGATTTTATATAGACTTGATTAATAAAATCTTAACTTTGATACACACAAAAACACTTTCCCTAATAACGTTCCAACTCACATCTCACCCATTGCAGTTCAGGGATCAACAGTTCACACCACTCAGTCCTTATGAGTTCAGATAATGTGTAAATGAAACAATATACTCAGCTCGTGTCCACAAATTCTCTATTTTATAATGTTATAAAACCTGCCGTTTCCCCCCCTATGATTGTAGCGGTTTTCGTCCTCCTCTTCTGAGGAGGAGTAGGAAGGATCGGACCAATACGCAGCGTGGTAAGCGTGCTGGCGAACCGGGACACCATGTGTAGGGCTGGTGCCATATAACCCGGGCCGAGTAGACGCACTGGAGACCAGATGCGCTCCTGGCTCGATGCCCACTCTAGCCTGCGATACCTGCGCACTGGGGACACAGAGCGCTTCACGGCATAACACGGTGCCTGCTTGGTCCACCTCTCTCCACGGTAAGCACGGGGAGTTGGCTCAGGTCTCCTACCTGACTTAGCCACACTCCCCGTGTGCCCCCCCCCCCCATACATTTTTGGGGCTGCCTCTCGTCCCTGTTGCGCTACCGTTCTAACTCCTCATAATGCCGCCGCTCTGCTTTGGCTGCCTCCAGCTCTGCCCTGGGGCGGCAATATTCCTCAGCCTGTGCCCAGGGTCCCTTTCCGTCCAAAATCTCCTCCCATGTCCAGGAGTCCAGAACCCTCTGCTCCTGGTTACCACGCTGCTTAGTCCGGTTGTGGTGGGTGATTCTGTAACGGTTTTCGTCCTCCTCTTCTGAGGAGGAGTAGGAAGGATCGGACCAATACGCAGCGTGGTAAGTGTTTGTCATATTTTTTTTAATCAAAACTGAACACACCACAAACTGAAACCGAAACAGTTCTGTGTGGGAAAACACAGACACATAAAACAATCACCCACAACCAAAATGGGGAAAACAGGCTACCTAAGTATGATTCTCAATCAGAGACAACAATCGACAGCTGCCTCTGATTGAGAACATACCAGGCCAAACACAGAAATACAACATAGAAAAAAGAACATAGACTACCCACTCCAACTCACGCCCTGACCAAACTAACACAAAGACATAATAAAGGAACTAAGGTCAGAACGTGACAATGATACAAGTAATTTCAGCTAAATGATTTGCTTGGCACTGATGCACAAAGACACACATCACCATGCATGATTCCAATGTGTATAATTCATTTGGTCAAAGGTCATGCCTCTTCATCATGATTTAGGGGCATACAGTAGATGATGGAGCAAGGCCAAACGTTTTGCTGTGAGAAGCTCTCTATTGTCACGGTCCATCCCTCACTGATGCTGGTTGGACAGCATTGGCCTTTGGAAATCTGTAGTCCACCTGTACATTTACTGAACACAAATATAAATGCAACATGTAAAGTGTTGGTCACATGTTTTACGTTCTATACTCAAAAAATATATATTTATCTCAAATTCTGTGCAGAAAAGTGTTTACATCCCTGTTAGTGAGCATTTCTCCTTTGACAAGATCATCTATTCACCTGAATAGGTGTGTCATATCAAGAAGCTGATTAAACAGCATGATCATTACGCAAGTGCACCTTCTGCTGGGGACAATAAAAGGCCACTCTAAAATATGCAGTTTTGTCACAACACAATGCCACAGATGTCTCAGGTTTTGAGGGAGTGTGCAATTGGCCTGCTGACTGCAGGAATGTCCACCAGAGCTTTAGCCAGAGAATTTAATGTTCATTTCTCTACCATAAACCACCTCCAACGTATATCCAACTGGACTCACACCCGCAGACCACGTGTAATCATGCCAGCCCAGGACCCCCACATCCGGATTTTTCCCCTACGGGATCACCTGAGACCAGACATCCGGACAGCTAATGAAACTGTGAGTTTTCACAACAGAAGAATTTTGGTACAAACAGTCAGACACCGTCTAAGGGAAGTTCATCTGCGTGCTCCTTGTCCTCACCAGGGTCTAGACCTAATGGCAATTCTGCGTCGTAACCGACTTCAGTGGGCAAATGCTCACTTTCGATGGCCACTGGTACACAGGAGAAGTGTGCTCTTCACGGATGAATCACGGTTTCAATGCACAGAATTACCTTGACGAGATCCATTCTCATGCCATTCATCCGCCACCATCACCTCATTTTTCAGCACGATAATGCACGGCCCCATGTCGCAAGGATCTGTACACAATTACTGGAAGCTGAAAATGTCTTAAATCTTTCATGGCCTGCATACACACCAGGCTTGTCACCATTGAGCATGTTTGGGATGCTCTGTATCAACATGTACGACAGCGTGTTGCAGTTCTAGCCAATATCCAGCAACGTTGCACAGCCATTAAAGAGGAGTGGGACAACATTCAACAGGCCACAATTAACAGTCTGATCAACTCTATGTGAACGAGATGTCGCGTTGCATGAGGCAAATGGTGGACACCAGATACTGACTGGTTTTCTGATCCACGCCCCTGCTTTAAAAAAAAGGTATCTGTGACCAACAGATGCATAATCTGTATTGCCAGCAGGGGAGGCTCCTCAGAGGAGGAAGGGGAGAACCATCCTCCTCAGTGAATTTCATAAAAATAGAGAAACATTAAAAAACTGATCCTTGTTAGATAAAAACTATACTAAATATATTCACGTCAACAAATAACTGATTAAAACACACTGTTTTGCAACGAAGGTCTACAATACAAAACTAAGAGGCTCATGGTTCACACCCCCTTCCATAGACTTACACAGTAATTATGACAACTTCCAGAGGACGACCTCCAATCTATCAGAGCTCTTGAAGCATAAACTGACATGTTGTTCACCCAATCAAAGGATCAGATAATTAATCTAGTACTGAAAGCATAAGCAACAGCTGGCTAGCACTGCAGTGCATAAAATGTGATGAGCAGCTGACTCAAAGACAGAGAAAGACCAAAGTTGAATAGTTTTGAACAAATTCATTCCTTCAAAAATGAAGAACAAATCAAATCAAATCAAATCAAATTTTATTTGTCACATACACATGGTTAGCAGATGTTAATGCGAGTGTAGCGAAATGCTTGTGCTTCTAGTTCCGACAATGCAGTAATAACCAACAAGTAATCTAACTAACAATTCCAAAACTACTGTCTTGTACACAGTGTAAGGGGATAAAGAATATGTACATAAGGATATATGAATGAGTGATGGTACAGAGCAGCATAGGCAAGATACAGTAGATGGTATCGAGTACAGTATATACATATGAGATGAGTATGTAAACAAAGTGGCATAGTTAGAGTGGCTAGTGATACATGTATTACATAAGGATACAGTCGATGATATAGAGTACAGTATATACGTATGCATATGAGATGAATAATGTAGGGTAAGTAACATTATATAAGGTAGCATTGTTTAAAGTGGCTAGTGATATATTTACATCATTTCCCATCAATTCCCATTATTAAAGTGGCTGGAGTTGAGTCAGTGTCAGTGTGTTGGCAGCAGCCACTCAATGTTAGTGTTAGTGGTGGCTGTTTAACAGTCCCAGCTTTGATGCACCTGTACTGACCTCGCCTTCTGGATGATAGCGGGGTGAACAGGCAGTGGCTCGGGTGGTTGATGTCCTTGATGATCTTTATGGCCTTCCTGTGACATCGGGTGGTGTAGGTGTCCTGGAGGGCAGGTAGTTTGCCCCCGGTGATGCGTTGTGCAGACCTTACCACCCTCTGGAGAGCCTTACGGTTGAGGGCGGAGCAGTTGCCGTACCAGGCGGTGATACAGCCCGCCAGGATGCTCTCGATTGTGCTGTAGAAGTTTGTGAGTGCTTTTGGTGACAAGCCGAATTTCTTCAGCCTCCTGAGGTTGAAGAGGCGCTGCTGCGCCTTCTTCACAATGCTGTCTGTGTGTGTGGACCAATTCAGTTTGTCTGTGATGTGTATGCCGAGGAACTTAAAACTTGCTACCCTCTCCACTACTGTTCCATCGATGTGGATAGGGGGGTGTTCCCTCTGCTGTTTCCTGAAGTCCACAATCATCTCCTTAGTTTTGTTGACGTTGAGTGTGAGGTTATTTTCCTGACACCACACTCCGAGGGCCCTCACCTCCTCCCTGTAGGCCGTCTCGTCGTTGTTGGTAATCAAGCCTACCACTGTCGTGTCGTCCGCAAACTTGATGATTGAGTTGAAGGCGTGCGTGGCCACGCAGTCGTGGGTGAACAGGGAGTACAGGAGAGGGCTCAGAACGCACCCTTGTGGGGCCCCAGTGTTGAGGATCAGCGGGGAGGAGATGTTGTTGCCTACCCTCACCACCTGGGGGCGGCCCGTCAGGAAGTCCAGTACCCAGTTGCACAGGGCGGGGTCGAGACCCTGGGTCTCGAGCTTGATGACGAGCTTGGAGGGTACTATGGTGTTGAATGCCGAGCTGTAGTCAATGAACAGCATTCTCACATAGGTATTCCTCTTGTCCAGATGGGTTAGGGCGGTGTGCAGTGTGGTTGAGATTGCATCGTCTGTGGACCTATTTGGGCGGTAAGCAAATTGGAGTGGGTCTAGGGTGTCAGGTAGGGTGGAGGTGATATGGTCCTTGACTAGTCTCTCAAAGCACTTCATGATGACGGAAGTGAGTGCTACGGGGCGGTAGTCGTTTAGCTCAGTTACCTTAGCTTTCTTGGGAACAGGAACAATGGTGGCCCTCTTGAAGCATGTGGGAACAGCAGACTGGTATAGGGATTGATTGAATATGTCCGTAAACACACCGGACAAGCAGGAGAGAGAGAGAGAGAGGTAACTATATTTGGTTGTATTTTTTAAAACTTTCACTTAGCTAGCGATCACAGCTAGCTAGTTTATCCTACTCAAACACCCGGCTCAAACAGAGAGGGATTCTATGTTAGCTAACTGGCTATGGCTATCCTACACTAAAACTCTTCCAAGTCAAGGTAAGCTTTTGTTTCATTAATGCCACCGTGTCCCACTGGTGTAACTGCTAAACTGCTTTCTGACTGTACACTGTACTGCATGATTGTAGCGGGTTTACTAAGGCATTAGTTCTAGTAGCCAGCTATGTTGACTATGATGTGATAACGATGTAGGCTGTGCGTAACGGTCAGCGGTCATGATATGTAAGTTTCTAACTTTTTTTTCGCCTAGTCACCGACATCTGTTTAGTTGTGCACTGCAGTCTACAAGCGAAGGGAAAAGGTGAAAAGAAGAGAGCACGTAGATTGTTGCAAGAAGTAGTTATATATACAGCGAGCCAAGTGATCATTCAGTTTTTATGTGGCTGCTATGAAAGTGAACTGTGTTTGCATGTGATCAGGAGTGTATTCATTCCACCGATTCTGTTGAAAAACGTTTCTTAAACGGAAGCTAACGGAATGAAACGGAGATAAACATACCTGAATTTGTCCAATAGAAATTCTCCTTTGCGACCGTTGGACGAATGACTACACCCTAGATCAGGTAGATGAAGGCAAGAGTGTGCAAGGCGGTATTGAATGTATCACTGTCAGTCACATTGATTACTCAAAATTCTCTCGACCTATGCAATTACGTTGTAAACTTTCATTCATAGATGGGTACATGGAAATGTTGAGTATGATGTAGTAGCCTAAACCTTTTGATGCTACATTGAGCTGGGCTAATGGAATATGTTTGCCAGTCATCCAATATGCTGTAATAGAAATAAGCCCAAGCTCATTAAAAAAATGATCATCCTCCCTCATCTTAAAAAGCATCGACCTCCACTGATTCCCAGTCATGTGAAATCCATAGATTAGGGCCTAATGAATTTATTTAAATTGACCGATTTCCTGATATGAACTGTAACTCAGGAAAATCCTAAAAAATGTGTTGCTTGTTGCGTTTATATTTCTGTTCAGTGTACTTAGTAGTTACATTTCATAGCAGATGCATAAAAAAAAATTGGATTGATATTTCTTTAGACTATAAAAGTTAAGAGTGAGGGAGTAGGCAAGGGAGTTCTTTTTCCCTGCTCCGCCATGAGGCAACTGCTGGCAGGCTGCAGTAAACAGTGGCGTTGCCAGGATGGTTGGTTTAGGTCTGGGGCTGGCAGGGAGACAGAGCTACTGTACACCAAGGGCACCTGGAACAATGAACTTCCTGTCTGTTAAAGAATGGACATTTGTCTCATGCTCTGAAGAAGGATATCAAAAAGGGAGAGATAGAGAGAGAGGAGGGGGTACGTCCCAAATGAGAGATCCACATTTCCTGGAGGAAGAGATTCAGGTGATATCACTTCCTGTTTCTGTTTCCGCTGTGTACGTGGGTTCAGCGCCATAGAAAGGGGTGGGTTATATTCTAGAGGTGGGTCGTGGAAGACTTTTTGTAATATACCTAGTCACATCACTCTTTCTCCCCTTTCTCACACCTTAAGGATCAAGTGGTGCATGTTCAATGTTCTTACAGAGCGAATACCCAGTGAAGGCGCACACCCACGTACACCCAGAGAGCCACCTTAGCCGGGAATGTCTGTCATCAAAGGGCCAGGATGGCCCTAAATGACCAGTAATAAATGTTGGATTAACCCTTGAACTATGACACAACATGCACTTTTGTCATTTTTCGATGCCATCAGTCTGTTACCCTCCCCTCGAAATCCGCTTCAAAGACATCTGTGGGGAAAACCTTTGCTTTTGATGTGATCGCATTTGACCCGTGACCTCTAGGGAGGAAAAGGTTGCACGTGAGGTCCAGCCAGCCGTGATGGAGTCCAACACTCAGACTCCACTCCACAGTTAGACCTATGAGGTTATGGCCAATGTAACAGGGTTTGATATTTAATGTCAAAGCTGTTTCTGATATGGCCTTCAAAGAGAAGCCAGTTCTCAGAGATCTCTATCGCTAATGCTGCCCTAAAAAGAGAGCAGGACAAGGAGGGAGGAGAGGGAGGAGAGGAGAGGGGAGGTGAGCCCCACCTGGAGGTTGATTATTACCTCCGAGCCGTGTGACTGTCCGCCTGTCCTGCTCCCCTGCTATTTACACAGTGTGGTTCCTGGTTCCCTGTATGTTCCCTGTATGTGTTTACGCTCCAGTGTACTCAGCACCAGGGGACAGGGTGACCCTGAGGGGGACAGGCTCCTGGCTCCACCATTGTGTACAGAATGGATGCCTTTAAAACAGAAAGATCAAAACATGTGGGAATTAGATTAGGGAAGGAAAGCTCTTAGAAGTATTTCCCACATAAATTAGACTCATGGTCAAAAAAAGTTCACATGAACACACCTGTGAATGAGGCAAGCGATGATGTCAATGAATGTGACCACTTTAGGCCCTGATTGAATCTCGCTGGTGCCTGTGAGAGGATGGGGCCTATTCTGTGCTGGAGTGTGTGAGCCTGTGGGCAACATGTGACTGAAGATACTGTACGAGTGAACAATACAGTATCTGTTGACACTAGTATAAGTAGCTGTGAGGCATACTAGTTACAATTCCAGGTTTGTTACAGTCTGCATGGAACCTAACGCATGATTCTAAACTCAATGCAATGGTAATTTGGACATTACAACATGTGTTTGACCCACTCAGAGCTACTTTGGACTCAACGACCTGAACCACTGAAAGGAAAGAAATTCCACTGTGTCACCCTCTATCCCTACCCTGACATACATCCTCCCACACCAGCAATAGTCTGTCTGTGTGTAAGCAGGACTGTCATTATTAGCGTTGTCCTTCGTCGTTCCCTGTCGTTTTTGTCAAATTGGCCAGTGTAGCCCACTCAGCCTGTGAGTCTAATTGGTCAGTGTCGCCCACTCAGCCTGTGAGTTTAATTGGTCAGTGTCGCCCACTCAGCCTGTGAGTCTGTCTGTCTGTCTGTCTGTCTGTTTGTTTGTCTGTGTGTGTGTCTCTCTCTCTCTCTCTCTCTCTCTCTCTCTCTCTCTCACACACACACACACACACACACAAAATAGTCACTAAACCCCATGTTTAGTGACCAGCAGCATAGCAAGCAGCATACCGCCCTGCATACCACTGCATACCAAATATCCCAATGCCCTAGGGCAGTGATTGGGGACACTGCCCTGGGTAGGGTGCAGTCTTTTGGATGGGACGTTAAATCGGTGTCCGGACTCTCTGAGGTCATTAAAGATCCCATGGCACTTATTGTAAGAGTAGGGGTGTTAACCCTAATGTTTATTTGCAAAGTGTTCATTATTTCCACCACTATTCTGGCTGGACATCCCTTTTCAAGCACGCGTCTTGGGTACTTGTAAATTAACTAATAGGGAACCCCCCTCCCAGCTTTGTTGTGCGCGACTGGCTCCACAGTTGTGACTGGCTCCACAGTTGTGACTGGCTCCACAGAGAAGACGAGCCTCAAATTGTTCCTTTCCTTCTGTCTTTACTCCTCAAACATATAAACACACACTTGCCGACATCAGTACACCCCCTAACGTAGCGACAAATACTGCCCTCTCCCCCGTACCAATTCAGCCCCCCTCCCACCTCCCACTCCATTCCACTCCCATCTCCTGTGTACTGCCTCTCTATTTATGAGGCCTTGTCTTTTGCTGCCGATAGAGGATCATAACTCCCCCCGGCTCCCTCTGCAAATGAGATAAGGGCCCTAATGTGATTGAGTGGGACTCTCTCACAGCATAGGGCAGAGAAAGGGGGCCTGGGACTGAGTGAGCATCCAGAGAGAGTGAGAGAGGGAGAGAGAAAGAGAGAGAGAGAGAGAGAGAGAGAGAGAGAGAGAGAGAGAGAGAGAAAGAGAGAGAGAGCCCTACAGGCTAATTTAATAAAAAACCCATCAGCCTAATGGAGCCTGGGCCTGAAGGACTCAAGGACCACCCACCCTCCTACCTCGTCCCTCGTCCCTCCTCCCCCTAATCTCCTCCACTCCACTTCCGCGGTGTGGGATCCCATTGGCATTCATCACCATGCGCTCAGACGTCCAACACATGCCAAAAGAGAGGCGGAGAGCGGGAGAAGGAGAAAGAGGGGGATGTGGATGGCAGGGACATTGGGGGGGGGGGGGGGGTGAAAGACAGAGGAGGAGAGGGGCACAGAAGCCTAGTATAGTAATAAAGGATAATAAGATTTAGAGGCTATCATACAGAAAGGGTTGGGGGACTCAAGGGGACTCAACAATGCAGCACCGTGCCTTTCATGAAAGTCAGAACTTCTGCAAAGGATCATCCTCTCATGGCCAGGTACCCATTTCAGCAGGTCCACGGTCTTCGCATTAATAAAAGTACCTTTAAAGAAAAGTGAGAGGGGAACTTTCTACACAGTAAGGTTTGTGTATTTTAGTATCTGATGTTACAGTACAGAACATATTTTCTACAATCACACACCACTCCCCCCCCTCCATCCCCTCTCTCCTTTGTTATCTGTGATATATTTCCACTTGCTTTAAAAGTGAGGAAATTTGGACCAGCGTCAAAAAGTCCGAAGAGGACGTGTCCCTGAGCAGTTAAACCTTTCCTCTTCTCTCTCTCTCCAAATTTCCTCCGATCTCGCTCACACTGTGAGAATGACTGTCCTCTATGTATTCTTCCGTCCCAAAATGCACTTTTATCTTGTCATTTATTCCCTTCCCTGCTTACTATATATCGCTATCTTTCCCTCTGTTTTTTTTTTTACAGAGATCACAGGTTATGGACGGTGTTATGAATGAGAGGATTTTATGTACATGTGCTCGCTGAGAACTCAAATGATACAGAACACTACACTTTGGGCTCATTGTTTAGAGTGGTCTGTGTTACATGACGGACACAGGAGGAGAGGAGTGACGGAATTGATTGGTCAGAGGGTTGTTGCATCATTGTGAACAGGAATTAGGTGCGAGGCACTCCAATCAGGCTCTGCTCTATTCTGGACGTGTGAGTCTGCATGCCGGGCCCTGGGCGGAGGGGCCACTCGCTTTCTTACGGGACCGGGAAATGAGGACGAGGTTCATCTCTTCACTTTTGCCTGGGATTTTTTTCCCTTCGTGCTTTTCTTGGCTTGGAGCTATAAAAGCCGATAAGCATGCATGGCTGGTACAGAGCCTACGGAAGAAGAGGCTGGGGACTATCATAACCACGTTGTGAGGATAGAGAGGTAAAAAGGGATTCTCTGAAAAGTTGAGTTAGAAAAGTTTAGGCAGTCCTATGTTCTCCTCCAGAGAGGGCAGAGAAAGAGAGAAAAACTTGAACAGAGCGATATAAAAGCAGAACATTGAATTAAGCACATCGTAAAACGCAATGATGAGCGGTCATGGGCAAAGCTAATGGCTTGGCTTGGCTGTGTGGAGAGACTGAGAGGGTGACGGCAGTGGAGATTCCCTCCAGCCACACACCCACAGCCACACCCTGCTGCTGTGTCCATTAACCCTCTCAGGGACCCACACTACAATACATCACAGCCAGGTCCAATCCAAACACCAGGAGACAGAGGTCTGGGGTGGAACACATCGCTATGGTAAATCCCAGCCACTGAGGCGTCACACCCCATAAGGCTAAGCTAGGCAGTGTGTGATGTGTTTTCCATGGCTGTCCCCATCATCGCAGCTCTGAGATGGCCCATGCAGAGCTAATTATGGCACAGTCTTGTTTGTTAGGCAGAGGGTGGCCCTGGTAACAAACCGTACTGTAGCTCTCTCCGTGCATCAGGAATTCCACCGAGCTAGCAGCCAAGTTTTATAAAAAGGGATTCAGAAACACTGCAGGCAAACACTCATGTACTTATAGATGTTATTGGGGGATAATGTTTCTCGGCCAAACACACATATAGTAACAAACACATATGTCAGTGCCACACTAGCATCTAGTTTACGGCTTTGAAATATCTCTTTAATACCATACAAATATAGACAACACATTTCTCACAGACCAGTAATGCTGCCTGTCAAACAGAGAGAGAGAAAGAGAGAGAGAGTTCAGGAGGGAGAGAGAGAGAGAGAAAGAGGGTGTTTAACTCTTGGAGAAAGCAAATGAATAACAAAAAAATACCCTCATGTCAGTTCACTGTGCTTTGAGGCAGAGGTTCCCTCGATGTTCAGACCTCCTGCAGCTCACAGAGTCAGTCAGTTAATCTAGTACACAGCGAGGACTCTGCCTAGTCTGGCAGTGAGCCGCAGCCAGCAGCATCTCTGGCTTGTGATTGGATAACAAGAGGTTCTGGACTCAGTCAGGCCGCCAGGCTCTCCTCCTCTTATACTGTCAGCAGTTCACTTTTCCTATATAGTGCATTCGGAAAGAATTCAGACCCCTTCACTTTTTCCACATTTTGTTGCGTTACAGTATTTTTATAAAATTGATTAAATAAAACATGTTCCTCGTCAATCTACACACAATAGCCCATTATGACAAAGCGAAAACAAGTTTTTTGAAATTTGTGCAAATTCAAAATAAAAAACTGAAATACGTTATTTACATAAGTAGTCAGACCCTTTGCTATTAGACTCGAAATTGAGCTCAGGTGCATCCTGTTTCCATTGATCATGCTTGAGATGCTTCTACTACTTGATTGGAGTCCACCTGTGGTAACTTCAATTGATTAGACAAGGTCCCACAGTTGACAGTGCCTGTCAGAGCAAAAACCAAGCCATGAGGTCGAAGGAACTGTCCGTAGAGCTCCGAGACAGGATTGTGTCGAGGCACATATCTGGAAAAGGGTACCAAAACATTTCTGCAGCACTGAAGGTTCCCATGAACACAGTGGCCTCCATCATTCTTAAATGGAAGAAGTTTGGAACCACCAAGACTCTTCTTAGAGGTGGCCGCTCGGCCAAACTGAGCAATCGGGGGAGAAGAGCCTTGGTCAGAGAGGTGACCAAGAACCCGATGGTCACTCTGACAAACCTCCAGAGTTCCTCTGTGGAGATGGGAGTACCTTCAGAAGGACAACCATCTCTGCAGCATTCCAACAATCAGGCCTTTATGGTAGAGTGGCCAGACGGAAGCCACACCTCAGTAAACGGTACATGACAGCCCACTTGGAGTTTGCCAAAAGGCACCTAAAGGACTCTCAAAAAATTAGAAACAAGATTCTCTGGTCTGATGAAACCAAGATTGAACTCTTCAGCCTGAAAGTCAAGCGTCACGTCTGGAGGAAACCTGGCACCGCTCATCACCCACGGTGAAGCATGATGGTGACAGCGTCGAGCTCTGGGGATGTTTTTCAGCGGCATGGACTGGGAGACTAGTCAGGACAGGAAAATAGCTGTGCAGCGACGTCCCCATCCAACCTGACAGAGCTTGAGAGGATCTGCAGAGAAGAATGGGAGAAAGTCCCTGAATACAGGTGTGCCAAGCTTGTAGCGTCATACCCAAGAAGTCTCAAGGCTGTAATCGAGACCGCAGTTGCTTCAACAAAGTTCTGAGTAAAGGGTATGAATACCAATGAAATATTGATATTTCATTTTTTTTTGTACAAACATTTCTAAAAATCAGTTTTTGCTTCTTCATTATGGGGTTTTGTGTGTAGATTGATGAGGGGGGGAAAAAAACAATTTAATTACATTTAGAATAAGGCTGTAACGTAACAAAATATGGAAAAAGTCAGGGGTCTGAATACTTTCTCAATGCACTGTACACACACACTTTCACACACACTTATCCACACACATGGTCCATGCAGTGTGTACAGTATCCAGCCTAACAGCAGGGCACCAGGGGAAGCTTGGACGGAGAATGTGTGGTCATGAAATTACCCAGAATACTGGCAGCCATCCGTTAAAAGAGAGGCCCAGAGAGCACTCTCTGAGGCACTTAGAAAAACACACATAAACCCACACATCCATGTGGGTTGTTCCACCAATTAGGTGCCTTTTGAGTAGTTTAACTTGGTGATTTTTTAAACATCTATTTCACCTAGTTTTAACATTCTGTCATAAAGAGCTTATGTTCAACTTAATAAAAAACATGTTTCCCATCTGAAGAGTTACAACAACAACCAAAAATTCTATAGTAAGTGCCTATTTAGTGCAAAATAAGGTAAGTGGGTTGACCGTAACAGGGTTGACGACTTCATCTCAAATTACCCATAAATCCCCTTGTGACAGGGGGAACGGACGCTGGTGTGTGCAACAAGGAAGGGCAATTGAACGCAAGCTTCACAAAGACGTTGAAGATGTTTAAGCATTTCCAGCCTGTCTATCTATGGATAACAGGGTTGATGTGTAATTACTAGGGCTTTTCAATGATGGTGAAAACTTGGATCAATGTAATGTTGGGATTAAGTTGGTTAATGTTCCTAGAAGTCAAACAGGATGCACAGAGGGACAGAATGTTGTCACTTTAGCAAGTCTTTATTCATATTTTTTAAATCTGCTTTAATGAATTTTCCATGTTGTCTGTATTAAAGGGCACTACATGAATATACAGTGACAGGCTTTTAAAATTCTGTACTTCTACTTAAACTATCAAAGGGACGCAAAAGGCACTTATTTTGTGGAATTACTCACGCACACGTGTGCCCACACACATAAACACACGCACGCATACACACACACGCACACACACATGCATACACACACACACACACACACACACACACACACACACACACACACACACACACACACACACACACACACACACACACACACACACACACACACACACACACACACACACACACACACACACACACACATCCCACTCTTCTAGTTTTAATGCTGGTCTCATTAGTGATAGCTTTGCTTGGCTTTTCTCTCTGATGGGCCTCAGACCCATCAATTCTCCTTATTGAATTTGCCTCATCACAGGACTGACATCCTTATTTGAATCACAACAAGCCTTTATTCTCATTGTCAGAGTGTTGTTTCATCCCCCGTTTTGGTCAACTTCCACTCTCTGATCTACAATTCATGACTAAATCAGAAACATGCGTTGTTAGAAGTCCGCCAAATTCAATTTTACAAACTAAGCAGGAAAGCTGCAGGCAGATGTTCCACCCTGTTACTGAGGCGTAATAATATTTGTACGAACCTGAGGATATATAGCGGATTTATACCGTTCCACATGCATGCAAAGCCAAAGCACACAACTCAACATAGGGCCTGTTGCAAAATGCTGTCGTTAAAAGTCTGGATGCAGCTTAGTCCATGAGTCGGATGTACCATGCTCAGGATAGGATGGCATAGGACTGTAGAACAATAGAGTAGAGTGGCCCACAGAGAGGGAGAGATGGGGGGGGGGAAACGGGGTTTATGTACATTTAGGGACCTTTCACAGGAAAGCCTGGGCTCTAGCCCTGTCTGTGTCTCTGTCTGGGAAAGGAGAGAGCAGCCGGGCACAGGCCTCGGTCCTCTGGCATGGAGCCAAATTGGAGGAAACGGGGGAGAGGGGTCTTTCCAGGCACATATCATGACCACTAAGAGTCTGCTATTGGGGTGGCTGACTTGGATGTTGTGTGTTCAGTATTTGAGTGGTTTGTGTCTGTGTATGTGTGATTGTACATTAGCTGAGTGTTTTTCTCCCTGTATCTGTGTGCTTAGAGAGGTGAGCAGGGGGCTTTTGACTGTAGTGTATTCAAGGCTCCAGTAGCTTTGGTATCAGTCACA